>NC_066880.1:2633683-2938683 GCF_022985175.1 Labeo rohita | reverse complement strand
ATTACCTATATAACGATCATGTCAAGACACTGAAGACTGGAGTAACGATGCTGAAAATTCAGCTTTGCATCACAGAAATAAATTGCATTTTAAAATACATTCACATAAAAAACAGTTATTTTAAATTAAATAATTTTTCACAATTTTGCAGATTTTCCTGTATTTTTAATCGAATAACTTTAGCCTTGGTGAGCAGAAGAGAAAACTGTACATCATAAAATAGAGCAAACACACTTTCATGCAAATCATTATACTATTAAAGCTGGTAAATCCACTTATTGTCATTGTATATTAAATTATGTGTATATTGGAATAAAAAAAGGTTAATCCAAGGTCCACACATGTAAAAAAAAATTCTGATTACACAAAGAAAAGCACAGTCGATAAGAGGTAATCCACGCACTCCTGCCTGCAGTCTCTCCAGAATATCCCGCATTAATGAGACGGGAGCGAAACACGGATAAAGCTAATTAACCTTGTCTTTTTGTAGTGCTGTGTGTAAATGCCATACAAGAAAAACCCCTGGCGGAGAGCGAGTGACCAGATCGACATCCTCACAGCATCACCTCACAGAGCGCTCGCTGCTCTCTCTTAAACTCTCTTAAAGGACCGATGCGTTTTCGGCCCCTGGATGTCAGTTAAGCAGTGAAATAGAATTTAAAAAGAAGGGATGACAAGAGACAGAAAAGGAGGGGTTAAAGCTGGACATTTATCATCATCTCAGCCAAACAAAAGCAGATTTTTAATGAGCTCAGAGAACTCTGGGAAATAATGAGCTCCAACGTAAATAAAGGACCAGTGTTTCACACGTCACCAGTTTACAAAATATTAACTATTCTTCTACAACCAGTTTTCACTTTCAGGTCAACTATGGTCATGACGATGTTCCAAATAATTGTATTTTTTTTTTTCTTTTTAAATAAATAAAACAAACACCCAAGTCAAACACTTTGCATATGAATCCTGAACTAATGCAGCAACTTTTAGCCTAAACCTACACTGCAGTCTTAAAATACTACATTTATAATCTCTATAATACCAGCAATACTAGTAAAAGACAACTGACTATGCATGAACAAAATAAAATAAAATAAAATAAAATAATAAAAAAATGTAAGAATTAAAAAAAAAAAAACTTAAATGCAAAAGAAAAGAATTGAAAAATGTAAATTGTGTAAATTGTAAAAAAGTAAACATTTTAAAATGTAAAAAAAAAAAACAACAACAAATCATTAACATTAAAAATATATATAAAATAAAGCATTAAAAAGACGTTAAAAATATAAAAATAATTTTAAAGTGTAAGAAATTTAAAAACATTTTAAAAATTTTTTTAAAAAGTTAAGTAAAATGTAAAAAAGTAAAAAAGTAAAAATAAAATAAAATAAAAAAGTAAAAAAGGTAAAAAAAAAAAAAATTAAACGTAAAAAAAAAAAAAGTAAAAATGTAAAAAGTAACAATTTAATTTTTTATATGTAAAAAGTAAAAAAAAAAAAAGGTAGAAAAGAGTTTAAAAAGTAAAAGTACAAATTTAAACAAATTAACATTAAAAAAGTAAAACAAAAATACAAATTTAATAAAAGTAAAAATGTAAAAAAGTAACAATTTTATTTTTTAAATGTAAAAATGTAAAAACGTAGAAAATGTAAAAAAGTACATTTAAACAAATAAAAATGTAAAAAAAATAATATTTGAAGTAGTAAAATAAAATACATTACAAAAAATAATAAAATAAATGTATTTTTGTAATACATTTATTTATTTTAAATAACATTAAAAAATAGATGGAAAATAGTGCTAGACAAAGATATGTAGACATATCGCACTTAAAGCACTAAAATTGTATATTTAACTAACTAACCATAATGCCAAATATCCTAAGGAAAACTGGATTTCGACTGGATCATGAAAACCAGGCCACAATGATATTACTGATCTACTTCAATCAATTTAAAACAATAATATGGTCAAGCAAACAGAGTGAAAAAGCAAATTCAGAGACTGGGATTTTTTTCACTCAAAACTTTCATAAAAAGCTGAAGTCACGGAACACATAAACAATCCCAAACATCAGGACAAAAGCAGCAGCGGCAACAAAGGCTCTTAAGGCCAAACACTTCTTAAAAGCCCTCAGACATTTTCAAGAGCCTCTTTAAAGGCCAAAGAAGCAAAAAAAGAAAGAGGCAAACTGAAAATCCTGACCCAAACGCTCAAACACGATCCCTGATCAATATTTCACATATAATGAGACGTTTAACCCTCCTGGTCTTTTCTAACCAGATGAACATCAGTCATCAGCCGCTCTAAACAGCAGTTTTGTGTGAACTGCAGCTCTATTGTGCACGCGGTGAGGCAAAGCACACATTTTGATGATCCGCTCAAAGCCCTGAATCATCAGCTATTGTTGTTCAGCTCACAACAGTGTGTTTGGTTCAGGCCTGCACACAATAAAACAATAAAACAATCAATCCAGCTGCTCATTTTTAAGGTACAGTCATCTAAAAATGATCATTCTGTAATGTTTCAAACCATCCACCAATCTACTAACAACCACCATCAGCAAAGAACATCATAAAGTTCATGAAGCTGTTCATAAGACTTGTATGACTAAAGTTTAAGGTCTACGAAAAAATAGAAAAATTAATATTTCTTTAAGACTAATGAAAATTCAACTTCCTAGGATTTACTGAATTACTTGAAAATTGATTAAAATATTATTTATAAAAAATTATAATTATTCCCAAATAAATACATTAAGTAATATTAATGATTAGTAAGTAAAATACTTTTATATAAATACATTTAATGAAATAAACATTACATAAACAAAAGACAACAAAAATCTTGTAATCTAAGGTTAAAGGTTTAATTAAAAAAAAAAAAGGGAAAAATAAAGATTTCTTTAAGACTAATGAAAATTTAGCTTGCTAGGATTTACTGAATTAAATAAATAAATACATTAATTAACATTAATGATTAATAAGTAACAAAAATACTTCCATATAAATACATTTATTAAAATAAATAAACATTACATATGTTAAGAAACAAATCATGTAATCTAAGGCTTAAGGTTTCGCAAAAAAAAAAAAAAGAAAGAAAAATTAAGATTTCTTTAAGACTTATAAAAATTCAACTTGCTTTACTGAATTACTTGAAAATTGATTAAAATATTATAATTTGAAAATTCTAATTATGCCTAAATAAATACATTAAAACAAAAATACGTTCACATAAATACATTTAATTAAACAAATAAATAAATAATACATATGTAAAAAAGACACTTTGGAAAGCGACTACATAAAAATTGAATTGATTAAATATTTAATGTAATTAATTCATTTAATTTAATGTATTAATTTAATTCAAAGAATATTGATAATGTTTAAACTAGCTATTAAAATAAACTAAAATACAAATAATTTGAATAATTATTTACTTTATTTAAGTAAATAATAATAATAATAATTATTATTATTATTATTATTTAAGTTATTTGTTTTATTTATATAAATAATTATAAATAATGTGCAAAAAAAATTACAAATAAAATAAATGAATAATTGTTTATTAATGATCAATAATAATTTAATAAAAGAAAGAAAGAGATTAATTTAATAAAATAAACATTAGTTAAATAAGCAAACAAATTAATCTAAAATGTAATACATTACAATAAAATAGTAAATAAGTAAATGCATTTAATAAGTAGTTCAACTGTAATATTTTACAGAGAAAAGTCCTCCTCAAAAGAAAGCGGGTGTGAGAGTATATCATATGTTAATCAGGATGACGTGTATAGGAACAATAGCTCTGTTGCTCAGCTATAAGAGACGTCACACAGGTCTTCTGCGTCTACACACACAATAGAGTGATTCATGAAACACCACTGTCAGGACGAGCCTCAAACCAACCACACAAAACACACACTCACTCAACAATCCTCACTAACACAGCACTACTACAGCTCATCCCCGTTTGCTCTGTCTCTCACAGGTACAGCAGCGCCGTAAGCAGAGGACGGGATGCTTCTGGAGCCCCGAGAGGAGTCATTAATCTCTGTCAGTGGCCAAGACGCGAGCACACTGGATTTTTAAAGGCGTGTCATCGTTGACATTTACTAGCATGTCGCTCTCTGACAGGCCCAAAGCTGGAGCGTGTTTGATAGAGGACGCTATCAGGGGTCTCACAGGGGACTCATTGTTTAGCCAGTGAAACATTAGTTCAGAATAACAAAAGCACAGATGATTATACATTCAAAATTACCAATTTGTCCCGGACAGAAAACTGTCATTTGCTCACACTCATGTCGTTACAAACCCATAGGTCTTCTGCTATTCAAAAAAATGAGACGCTGAGTAAAACGTTCATGCTGCTCTTTACCAATGTTGCCAAGTCTGTGGTTTTCCAGCGGAATTGAGTTACATTAAAGGGGTGCTATTATGCTTTTTCACTTTCTGAAATTTAGTCAGTGTGTGGTGTGTGTTATAACAATAAAACACACAGTGAGAAAAAAATAAAACATTTCATAGGCCCTAAACATGTCAGTTTTGTTAAACCTTTTTTAAATTGATGTGAAATTGTACGTTTCATGATTTTAATTAATTAGACATGCTCTTTGATTAATAAAATTTAATTTAACATTAAAAATGAGTCGAGAAAAATTAAAAAGGGATAAAAACGGAACACTGAAAAATTTAAACCGAAAAAACGGAATTTGGGTAAAAATAAAACTGATTTCATAGAGCCCTATGTATCTTGTTACAAAGTTTCAAATCTTAAAGTCTACTCCAAAAGGAGATATTTTAGTTGTTTAAAAAAATCCCTTTTCATGAACTACAACAAACGGCTCCTTTGGACTACAGCGTTTGTTTTCCGAATGTGGTAAGACATTTATTCATTATACAGTGTAGATAGCTTCACTTATAACGAGAGTGTTTTTTTAAAATGCATAAACTTGCACTAGAATAGGCTAGGTTAATCAGTGATGATGTTCTCTGATAATGTTAGGCTGCTTTCAGCCTTATGCTGGAGCTGGTTTCAGGCAATGAAACTAAGTATATAAATAATTAAATACATTAGCACGATAATATCATGTATTGGCGATCTCACAGTCTGATGATAGGACTTAACACTACTGTAGCATATTATTTACTCACCCTCCATGCATCCTAGGTGTATATGACTTCCTTCTTTCAGACGAATGCAATCGGAGTTATATTAAAATTAAAAAGCTTTAGAACGGCATAGACGGGTGTTTCTCCTCATCAGTCCAAAACAAGTCCGATAATACGCATCCATCGATTAAAAAAAAAAAAAAAAAAAACACAGCTCCAGGGGTTAATAAAGGACTCCTTTAGCGAATCGATGCGTTTTCGTAAGAAAAATATCCATATTTAAAACGTTTGAATCACTTTAATCTTTCTTGAGCTAACAGTTGTACACGGAACTTGCTTCTTTGGCAAGGGGTGTGGCAGTACTGAAACACCATCTAACCTGTTCACCAATCGAAAAGCAGTGGGACAGCTAACCAATCATGACACATTTTGTTTTTCGGAAGGCGGGCCTACATTAAACCCGGAACTAATCGAGCCTTATGTGCCAGGCTGGGAGAAATGTATTGTAATAATGTAAAATATGTTAAAAAATAATGCATTTTTCGAACCACCAAGCGTGAAAGCATGTTCTAGTATACCCCCATTTAATACTGTTGTTGCAGACTATTTTTCAAGTCCATGGATTGAGGTAACCCCAATAACCCCCCCCCAAATATTGTGTATTTTACCCCCAAATGCAATTGGGCTTGTTTTGAGTACAATTGGGGCAGGTTTTGTTGCGAAAACCTGGCAACCCTACTCCTTACCTATACAATAAAACCATAGAGGACAGAAAAAAAGCACCATAACGATGATCCACACAACTTCTGTGCTATATTCCTAGACTTCTGAACTCACATAATAGATCTGTCTGAGAAAAAAGACTGAAATTTAAGATGCCATTCACTGAAAAGCTCTCAAATTTCAATCATGCCTATATACTTTTCAATACTGCATGTCAAGACTGGTCACGTCGGGCTGAACTACATCAAATGTTTATTCTTGCATGTCTCATTGACTTGAGATTTTTACAGAATTAATGCACTTATTCAGCAAGGACGCATTAAATTAATCAAAAGTGACAAAAGAGACTATTTTAATGCATAAATGCTGTTCTTTTGAACTTTTTATTCATCAAACAATCCTGAAAATACAAAAATATGAAGCAGCACAATTGTTTTCAGCAGCAAATCAGCATATTAGACTGATTTCTGAAGGATCATGTGACACCAAAGACTGGAGTAATGATGCTGAAAATTCAGATTTGATCACAGAAATAAATTACATCTTAAAATATATTCAAATGAAAAGTAGTTATCTCAAACTGTAAAAATATTTCACAGTTTTGCAGTTTTTACTGTATTTTTGCTCAAATAAATTCAGCCTCGGTGAGCATAAAAGGTAATGCAATGCTTTTGAAACATTAAGAGTAGGACCTCTTGAACCGGAACAATTCTAGACAAGTTGAGCATTTGAGGTTAAAAAGTATATCAAATGTACATTTTTTTTTTTTTTTTTAGAAAATAATGATCGCTTCGCTAGATAAGACCCTTCTTCCTAGGCTGTGATCATTTAGAGCCTTTTTTTTTTTTTTTTTTTTTTTTTACATAAAAATAACATTACAATAACATTAAAAAAAGAAATTGGAAACTAGTGGTAGACAAACGTATGTAGACACTTCACACTTAAAGCATTAAAATAGTATGTTATATTTAACTAACTAACCATAAGACAACATATGACACAGCACAATAGTTTTCATGCACTGATAATAATCAGAAATGCTCCTTGAGCAGCAAATATTAGAATGATTTCTGAAGGATCATGTGACACTGAAGACTGGAGTAATGATGCAGAAAATTCAGCTTTGATCGCAGGAATAAATTACATCTTAACACATATTCAAATTAAAAGCAGTTATTTCAAATTGTAAAAATCTCACAATTTTACAGTTTTTACAGTATTTTTACTCATATAAATGCAGCATTGGTAAGCATAAAAGCCTGCTTCCAAAACATTACAAATCTAAACTGTAAGCCTGACATGTTAAGAGTCACAACCAGTCATTCAGAGCAGTAAAAACAAAGCTCATTTTCTTCTAAATGACTCCAAAAACAGTCAATGTTCTGCTGTGGAAAACAAATGCGTTTGACCTAAAGGCATATGTTCCCAACTGCTAATGTGCCGATTTATGAATTCAGAGGTTGCTTCGTATTTTAAAAGAATCAAACTCAGGCTCACTGCTAAAAGCCTCCAGGACATTTGCACTTTTACGTTTGACCTAATGGTCTGACATGGTTTGCTCTTTAATTCTGCTTGGTCTGGTCTCCTGAATTGGATCCAAACAAAAAGCACAGACTCGGCATGGGGTGTGTTAAATATGCCAGAGAGATGATGTTCATATCTGCCCATCTGTCACAATGGCTGGGCTGGATGAATGGGGTAAGACCGGCCTTCTTAACTGAACAAGTGTGTGTGTGTGTATGTGTGTGTCCTGCAGGGTAATGGCCCTTTATTTCACAGTCAATAGCACAGCGTCAACCATCTGTCCAGAGGAGAGACTTAGATCAGACACCAGCAGGACAACTGAGGCCTTCAAACAACACAATCAACACACACACACACACACACACACACACACAGTCAGAATCTTTAGAACAGATCCAAATTAAAACTCAGTCAATGTCACAGGTAAATACGCATTTTTCCCACCAAAAGTGTCTTTATGAAATGACACACATCATTGAGTTACATAATAACTGTTGTTAGGATTATTATAAGTAACTTACATTATAGTAGTACTGGGCAATGATTAATCGTAGTTAATCACATCCAAAATAAATAAATAAATAAATAAATAAATAAATAAAAATGACAAAAACACAACATAATTAAAAAAAACAAAAAATGTTTGCTGTGAAAAAATATATTGCTCAAGAAAATGAATATTACTTTCTGAAACACACAAAAAAAATGCTTAAAATAAAATGTATAATTTTATAAAACTATAAAAATAAAACTTCATTTGGTAACACTAGTTAACATTTACTAATACTACATTTACTAATCTTAATGTTCATTTTTAACATTTACTAATGCATTTTTAAAGTTAAAAGTTGTATCTGTTAACATTAATGCACTAAACTAACATGATTTCTTTAATCAATAAAATAAAAAATAAATAAATAAATAAATAAAAACACAAAATAAAATAAAATACTAGACAAAGGATTTATTTGATTTCAAAATATACTACAAAATGTTCTAAATAAATTCAGAGTTAAATGCAGAATATTCAATACGATATATGCGCAATGCCACACTACCATGATTAAAATAAAATTAGGTTTTTTTTTTATGAAATGTTATAAATGATAAACGCACGGTTATAAACAAAGTATTCAATATGATATGCGCAATGCCACACTGCTATGACAATAAAATAAAATAAAATAAAATAAAATATTACTGACACAAAAATATTCTGCTTAAAATAAAATGTATAAATTTTGATAACTGACGATAAAATTTCATTATCTTCATCTTAACATTTTAAAGCATTTACTAATACTACATTTACTAATCTTAATGTTCATTTTTAACATTTATTAATGCATTTTTAAAGTTAAAAGTTGTATCTGTTAACATTAAAGCACTAAACTAACATGAACGATAAACAAATAATTTTATTATGGTTGTTCATTGCTCATTCACATTAGCTAGCGCATTACAACACTAAAAGTACACTAACATACTAAAAACAGTTAAAACACTTAAAGACTCAATTACGCTTAACAGCATCAACTTGCACAAATTGAACTAATAAAATAAAATAAAAATAGTGTAAACAGCAATGAGATCATATTAAAAACTTACCAAATTAACCTCAAATTCAATGCAAAAGTAAGATTAAGCTACAAAAAAGCAGAAATAACTCAATTTTCATTATGCTTTCATGTTTTTGTTTATTAATTTTGTACTCGTGCCTCCCAGACCGCGGTAATTTTCCCCTCGTGCGACTGAGAAACATACAAGAACGAGATGCATTACACTTTTTATTGGATCACCACACATGTATTAAAGAGAGTTTTAATGGGAGGGATTTTAATATTCCTGCACCCTAAACCCAGAGCATTTCCCCTCTGAGAAATCCAGTTATCACATCTTCTCAGACCAAAGCTCATAATATCACATAACTCGACTCCATAATCCCCAGATTATTCAAAATTCATGTTGAAAATCTATTAAGAATTACTCCGACATCTCTAAGGGAGACTAATCTACAGGCCGGCATCATGCGCTGCCTTCCTTCAGACTGAGAAATACAAGTCTAAAGAGGGATTACATCACAAACACAGTCCAAAAACGCATGTTTATATATGATAACACCCATCCGCATAAACCCAACACCTGGATTTAGGACATTCACACTGGTTTAGGTTGAAATCCGTCAGCGGTTAGCAAATATACTTCTGACTTGCAAGACTCTTTTAAATAAAAATAGGCAGGCTTGACCTTCATACAAGATACTGAAGAACAAAAAGGACGCTTAAAAGGACTAATACTGATAGGACAGTGTGTGTGTGTTCATTTTTCAAGTGGTTATGGAAATTTCCTTCAAGGACGTGTGACACCACAGGATATTTCCTGCCAAACACAATGCTAACATCAATATGGAGGAAGCTTTCAAAATGTAGCTTGCCAGGTTACAGATAAAAATGATAAACTACATATAAACGAAACAACTCAAAGTAATTAAACAACAGGTTACTAAGTTATTAAATGAGGAAGATCTATAAATAATTGGCTAAAACAGGAAGTTTGGTCATCTCTCATTTCATCTTTATTTACAACTTAAGGCATCCTGAGAGCAGCTCAACATCAGTCCTGCTCAGAGATGTTTTTTAGCTAATGTCCTTCGCTCAAAAAAGCAACAAAGACGAAGGGAAGAAGCGATGCTGAACAATTCAGGGTGTAAAGGAAGACGCAGAGATTCATAAGTGCAACACATTCAACAGGAGATGAGCGTTGAACAAAGACGCATCTTTAATTACCGTTTGGATGCCAGGAGTTCAAGACAAAATTACCAAAATAAAAATAAATAAATAAAATAAAAATAGACAACACATTTTTATTGCATCTCAAACTGCAAAAGTGCAACAAGCCAATTAAAAAAAAATTAATAAATAAATAAAGTTTTTTTTATTTTTTACTTGATTTAAACAAATTACAAAATTAAATGTTAGAATTGATGAATGCAGGGTTAAATACAGGAAAGAATTCAATGCGATATATGTGCAATGCCACTACCATTATAAATAAAATAAAATAAAATAAAATAAAATAAAATAAAATAAAATAAAATAAAATAAAATAAAATAAAAAGGTTATCATTATTGGATTTAAAAATATATTAAATTAAATTTATAAAAGTTAAAAATGGCAAATGCATGGTTAAACACAGTAAATTATTCATTAGAATATGTGTGTAGTGTCACAATGCCAATATCCCATGATGATTAAAAAAACAAATACAAAATGAAATGTTATAAATGAAGGGTTAAAAACAGCAAAAAGAATTGATGTTTCTTTAAATCATGATTTGATTTACAAATTCTAAAATTAAATGTTATACAAGACAAATGTAGTGTTTAAAAACAGTTAATTATTCAATATAATATGTGCAGTCATTGCCATGAAAAATAAATAAATAAATGTCTGCTCACGTTTTTGCTTTGACTTAAAGTTACAGTGCTGCTGTATGATTATAGTCTTCACAATAATGCTCACCAAAATACAATATTTAATACTCACTAGGTTTCAATCCAAATTCAATTCTATTTATTCAATGATTTATAGACAGAATTACTAAAATTTAAAAAATGTCAAATTCAGTGTTAAAAAAAAAAAAAGTTTTCAATGCATTGCATGTGCAATGTCACATTGCCATTATTGGTATACCACACAACCCTAGTGCACAGCGTTGACAAATTATAATGCCGGAAATGACAACTCATCTAATCTGGTTGGCACGCCATGTAAACTCTGATTGGTGTGAAATGTTTTAAAGTTAAAAAAAGCAGTCAAGTCATGAAATAGTGTCGTCATGATTGATCATCGCTTGAGCGCTGGCGCTCATCTCCCGCCCTGCCGTTCTGACACTTCTCATTCGACAGGGTCCAAACACAGACCAGACTGTGGTTGAGGTTAATCAGGAGCACACTGGAGATAATGAGAGATTATACGCTTGTGTGTAAGAGCACAAACAGAACTATTGTCTTTAGTCAAGCTGCACTTCTCACTGGCGGCTTTACTGAAGCCAAAGGAAATGGCATTTCCTTATCTGGGGAGCCAAAGTGTTGGGTAGAGCAATCCTGTCCACCGCTGCAGAAACGGCCAGAATAGCGACGTAAACAACACTGTCTACAGTCAGAGACAAAGACAGAGAGAGTGATAACAACAGAGAGATAAGTGGCAGTTTGTAAGGACTCAAGGCAACCAGTCATTTTCAGCTCTCATTGCCTCAGTACAGTACGCTTCATTTTTAGAGTTCGCAAAGACATCCAGGTTATTGTGAGATACCTCCAAGTGTAATGGATTATTGAAGGAGGACAAAATGTAGGGCAGGACTTGGTTCTATGCATCTGTAGTTGATTGGATATCGATTACGTGGCCGTGGCACTTCATGAATGTGAGCTTGCAGTGGGCGGAGTTTGAGCAGGAAAAAAAATATTAGAGAAATCTGACGTTTTCAGCGGAAGGTCACGTTGTGACATTGATTAAAACTTACAGTAAATTAAAAAATGTGTATTATGGATGAATCATTTACAATAAGAACTACAACACTGACTTAGAAAATATACAGGGTTAATTTAAATTTAATATAAACTTACATGTCATCTTGGATCAACATTTAAAATTAAGAAATTTAGATAAATATTAGTATTGGTAATTTAGTAGTTGTACTGTAAAATACAATGATTATTATTATTATTATTATTATTATTATTATTATTATTATTATTATTATTAATAAATCTTATATATATCATTTATCTTCATCACATATTGTTTTAAAATACTTTATTTTTATATAGTGAAATATTCCAAGTCATATTTTTATATTATGTATTGATACGTAATATTATATTAATATTTTTATTAATATTTTTATATTTTTATTTATTTTTATTTATTTTAAAGTGAAACATTCCAATAGTAATATCTTTTATATTTTTTATTGATATTAAATATTATTCATATTTTTATACATCTTTTATCTTCATCACACTTTTAAAATACTTTATTTTATTTTAAAGTGAAATATTCCAATAGTAATATTTATTGTTTATTACATATTTTCTTAAAATACTTTAATTTTATTTTACAGTGAAATACTGCAATATCACCACCACATCCTCTTAAAACACTTTTTTTTTATTTTATTTTACAGTGAAATTGCAATGTTTCTTAATTTATTCCTTAAATTATATATTTTCTTGACATTTTGCAATATGAATGTTTATTATTATTATTATCATCATCATCATCATTATCATTAACATTATTATTATCATATTATTATTATTATTATTACTACTACATATTTCCCTTAAACTTTTTAATTCCAAGTGAAATAATGCAATAGTAACCTTTATTATTATTATTATTATTATTATTATTATTATTATTATTACTGCGTTTTCCTTCAAAAAACTATTTCACAGTAAAAAATTCCAAGTAATGTTTATTATTATTATATAATCAGTGCATATTTTCTTACAATTCTAGTGAAATAATGCAAAAGTATTTTTATCATCACGTTTTTTTTAAAATACTTGATATTTTATTTTACTTATTAGTATTAGTAGTAGTATTAGTAGTAGTACAAGTAGTAGTAATGATTAAACAATACTCCCAACATTTTGGCCAAACTGTACAGCACTATACCAACAAGCACAGCAAACCTGGAGCTTTCTTTTAAGTAAAAAAAATTAATAATCAGCAAAAATACCGAAGTAACCACCTTAGCATATCAATATGCTAAAACCACTCTTAGCATAGTAGCAACCACACAATGCTTATAAACACAAACAATACATCTGTGATTGCACAGCAATGCTCCAGCAATCACCCATCAACACCCTAGAAACTCTATTAACATGTTATGAATCACGTCTTTGTGATGTATGGCAATTCCCTAGTAAAGCCCTAGAAACCACTCGGAAACCCTAAAACCCATCCACAACATCCTAGCAATCACAAAAACATAGTGACTGCACAGCAAGCATCCTATAAAGTTCTGCACAGGCTACAGATGTTCAGAAAATCTACTTCTTGGACTAATCTCTTGTTTCTCTGAGCTGGATTGATTTAGGCTTGTCAATATGAAAAAGCACATGCCAGCTCGACAACAACAGCACGGCAAAATAAATCATTCACACAGCAAGAAAAATCTTTCGGTTGTTATTTAGCTAAAGTCCCAAAGGATCAACAAGCAGTAAGAAGAGGAAGAAAAGTCTTTCATCCTCCTCTCCAAACTCAAGGAATCGCTCTCATCCACGTGTTATGGCATATTAATGATGCTGTGTTTACAACACAACACTTCAGCTTTAATCAAAAGGGATTAGAGTGACGGTAACGTGACAGAAATGAAGGACAGGAGAACAGCGGCGGCGCCGGCGTCTCCCCTCGGTTCGGCACATTTCATATGCACACAATGAGCACAGTCAAACTCCAAACGCTCGTTTGATCGCGACTGCAAATATGGGGTAACCGATATGACATTTGCATGCTGCCATCTTCAAGATTGTTATGTGAAGACGAGCAGCATGAAGCATCAATCTACAAATGTGAGAATGTCACCAATCAAACAATGTGTTATTATGCTGGATGACAGATCTGAAGTTTTGACACAAAGAATGAAAGAGAAAGAACAAAACAATGAACAAAAGAAAGAAAAGTTGCACAAAAAAAACAAACAAAAAACACATTTTTTTGGAAAAGAAAGTGCTTGTTACAGTGTAGTTGCTTTGACTGTTTTAACATTGCTTTTGTCAAATAATGATTAGAAACTCTTTTTCTATTATATTTTATTTTTTAATTAAATTAAATTAAATTATTTATTTTTTTATTTTACTTTATTTTGCATGTTTTTAACCCTGCATTTATCATTTATAACATTTCATTTTGTAATTTGTTCAAATCATGATTTAAAAAAAATAAATAAAAAAAAAATTCAATTTTAATTTTAATAATAAATTAATTTAATTTATTTTATTTTAATTATGGCAGTGTGGCATTGCACATATATCGTATTAAATACTTTGCTGCTTTTAACCCTGCATTTATCGTTTATAACATTTTATAGTATGTTTTGAAAACAAATAATGATTAAAAATCCTTTTTCTATTATTTTTTTAATTTAATTTAATTTAATTTAATTTCTTTTTGTTTTGTTTTGTTTTGTTTTGTTTTGCTTTGAAGGAATAGACCACCCAAAAATTAAAATGTACTCTCCCTCAGGCCATCCAAGATGTAGTTTGTTTCTTCATCAGATTTGGAGAAATGTAGCATTCCATCTCACCATCAGATGCTCTGCATGTGAATGGGTGCCGTCATAATGAGAGTCCAAACAGCTGATAAAAACATCACAATAATCCACAAGTAATCCACACCACTCCAGTCCTTCAATTAACATCTTGAGAAGCCAAAAGCTGCTATTTGTAAGAAACAAATTCATCATTAAGACGTTTTTTAACTTTTTTGTAGCTTTGGGCCAAAACAATAATAAATCTATCATTCATAATGCAGTGAAAAAGTCCATCTCCTGTTTTGTTTCACATCAAAACCCATCTACATATTTGTTTAAACCTATTTTGTCTTGTAATCTATGCATATTTCTCTCCTGATTCAGACCAGATGACTTTTTCACTGGAGAAAGCAATATTATGGCTTGAGGACTCAATCTGATGTTAATGTTTCTTACAAACACGCAGGTTTTCACTTTACAAGATGTTAATTAATGGACTGGAGTGGTGTGGATTACTTGTGGACTACTGTGATGTTTTTAATCAGCTGTTTGGACCTTTATTCTGACGGCACCCATTCACATCTATTGGTGAGCAAGTGATGTAATGCTACATTTCTCCAAATGTGTTCTGATGATAAAAACAAGGTCATCTAATATGAAATTGAATTGTTTTGGGTGACCTATTACTTTAACTATTGTTCAAAAAAAAGACGCTGTCCTTTTAAGTCCCTGTCGCTGTTGAGATGGCCTGTGGGTGACTGAGGCGTCTCATTTTTTTGGTGCGCCGTGCAAATATTCCAAGCATGCCTGTGAAATGCCAGAATATTTACAGGATGCAGGAAGTTCAGCTGAGTCTCTCGCCTGACGGCAACCAGCTCCAGATCAGAGACGACCTTTCAAAAGACAAATCATAAACACAAAAACACTGAGAAACTCAGTTTCAGCATGTGCCAGACTTCTTATGGAAGTGCAAAGTTGGCACCTTCTCCAAGATGCCTTCCGGAACTGGATGCAATTTCCAAACGGCTCGTTCTCGTTAAATCTCTCAACAAACGTTTACTTCAACGCCTTCAGTCAGAAAGGTATGTAATCATCTAAATTAACACAAGCATTAATTCGTTGGCAAGCACATCATAAAACGATTCTTCAGATATGCAAAAGATGCCAGACACAACCTAAACCTGAGAAAACAAACTACAGTTTAACTGGTTTTAAATTACTAACAAGAGAAGGAAACAGAGCTTCAGAAATGATTCACACACCAAACTAATTATGTAAACGTTAAATACATTTGGGCAAAATAATGAATATTCATGATAGATTCACAGTGATTTACGAATTTCAAATATGAAATAGTTTACAATACTTGCTTGTCTTTTAAGTATAAACGAGCCAATATGTTTTCATACACTAGATTAATTTCAGTGAATCACTTAAATTGATTCAAAACTCTGATTCGATTTATATGTCCACAGCTGCATTTAAATAAAATATGATATTAAATAAACATATTTTAAGATGAGTTTCTCATATGAAAAAAGTTTCAATATATTTATGTTAACATTGCAATAGGCAAGTATGCATTAATTAATGCTGTCAAATGATTAATCGCAATTAATCACAATAAATCAAAGTGTTTGTTTACATAATATATGTGTGTGTACTGTGTATATTTATTATGTATATATAAATACACATGCAAGTATGAATTTAAGAAAAATGTTATGTTTATATATTAAAAAAATTTATATACATAATATCATTTATATAAATATAAATAAATACATAAATTTAAATATATACTGTACGTGTGTGTATTTATATATACACACAATAAATTTACACACATATATATGTAAACAAATTTTAATTTTGGATGTGATTAATCCCAATTAATCATTTGACAGCACTAGTATTAATAAATTAATGCATGTAAAAGAAAATGATTCAATATAATTTTACAAAAGACTGTGAAAAACAATATTTGAATATTTGCAACTAGATTTTACAAAAAAAATAATAATAATAATAATCTAAGTGGCTACAACATGTTTGGTAATATTATGCTTTTTCTAATAAAAAAGGCATTGCTGAGCAAATAGTTAAATGAAAAGACCGATTGCAGATCATAAAAAAAAGCTTAAAAATACTAAGATTATGAACACAGGTGAATATTTAAGTATAAATGCATCCATATTTGAGATGTTTCTTAGATATGCATACAGGTAAATAGTAATTTTAATTAGGGGTCGACCGATGTTAAGCATTTTTATGGTTATTGGTCATTTTCAAAACCGATAAAATTACTTAAAAGAATTTAAAGAAAGTTTTTGTCAGAGGCCTTGTTATTCTTAATTTTGACATTAGTTTTATTTTTTTTCCCCCAGACATATGTGATCCTGGACCACAAAACCAGTCTTAAGAAGCGTGGGTATAATTGTAGCAATAGCCAAAAATACACTGTATGGGTCAAAATTATAGATTTTTCTTTTATGCCAAAAACTATGAGGATATTAAGTAAAGATCATGTTCCATGAAGATATTTTGTAAATTTCCTACCATAAATATATCAAAACTTATTTTTTGATTAGTAATATGCATTGCTAAGAAGTTCTTTTGGACAATTTTAAAGGTGATTTTCTCAATATTTAAATTTTTTGCACGCTCAGTTTCCAGATTTTCAAATAGTTGTATCTCAGCCAAATATTGTCCTATACTAACAAACCATACACCAATGGAAAGGTGATGTATACATCTCAGTTAAAAAAAATGATGACTGGTTTTGTGGTCCAGGGAAACATGCATTGGTTCAAAATATCAGCTGTAATAATCGGTATCGGTCCTGAAAAACACATATCGGTCGAATTCTAATTTTAATGAGCAACACATTTTATTGTTCATGCAACAACACAATCTCTCTCTCAACCATGCAGCCATCTTTGTGCAGAGCTCTCAAAGCAAACTTCACTGCTGTTCTGCTCGAGGCCTGAATGAATGGAACAAACTACACACACAAAGCCTATAAAGCTGCTTTGGAAAGTCTTATAGGACGGCAAGCAGCGCAAGCAGTGCACCTCTTTCAGAGAACACTTCCTCAAATACCACAGGCCTTACTCATGTAGAGACACAGAGGTGTGCGGAGGATCTGAAAAAAAAAAAGAGGACGTGAAAATTAACCCATTACTGTCGAAACCATAAACTGGCAGATGTGACCAACTCTCCACTTTCACAAGGTTGCTGTTTTAAGCACGACGAATGCAGCACCATGCTGAGAAGATATGAGGGAACGTTAACTTCCGCCAGCGCATATTGATTTAGACACAGTTTACACGCAGTTTAATCATCTCAGAGTCACTGTCTCCATTTCAGTTTAAGCTATTTGATTCAGCAATTAAATAACTTTGAAAACCACAGAGTTGATCACAGAGTGTTGTGTAGGGGTCGTCCTGATGAAATCTTTGATCCAGACATTTAAGACAGACCCAAACCCCCTTATCACATGACTCTCAGGACTGGTTTCAACATGCATGCATTTCAGGTGATCTGCTCAGAAGTAGCAGGTTGAAACAATTCACGGTTTACAGACTAACATCATGCATCTTGAATGTGTTTTCTCGGAGCACTTAAGAACAGATTTTAAGGGGAAAACCTTTGATTTTGGGACTACATGCATCACTCCCATCAAAAATTAGTGTAGAAACCATATTCACTTAGAAATTGCTAGTAAATTTCACAGTTAAGCACAAAGAAATGGCAAGTAATACAGTGAACTAAACATTTACTTAAAAAAAAAAAAAAAAAAAAATATGGCGTTATTTTTTAGTCAAAAGTTATGAGCGTGTAAGACATGCTCACGAGCACATTATGTTATTTCACACGTGCAAAAATGAACCTTCAGCTGGCATGATAAAAGTACTCGCGCACAAATTCAACAACCGAGAGGTGTACAGGCAGCTGCGCGCGAGCGCCTGGCATACTCTCATAGGTTAACTCTGCTTGTACAGTGGAATCCTGCTCGCGCGCAGCGGGCTTCTGCTCGCGGAGTGCTGTTTTGCTCGCGCAGTGGATTTCTCCTCGCTCAGCTGATTTCTGCTCCCTCGAGTCTAGATGACTTTTGACAATTTGGGGGCGGAAACCAAGGAGGGCACTGACTCTCTTATGATTGGTCACTTTCATCGTAATCACACCCACAGGGACATCCTTGTACCTTGATTGACAGCTCTCATTACAGGAAGCACGGAGACAGTTGTGCTGCTTAATATTTTTTTTATAACCTGAGATACTTTTTTTCAGGATTATTTGTTGAATAAAAAGTTAAAAAGAACTGTATTTATTTAGAATAGAAATCTTTTGTAACAATATACACTACCGTTCAAAAGTTTGGGAACAATAACTTTTTTTTTAAAGAAATTAGTACTTTAATTCAACAAGGATGCGTTAAATTGATAAAAGGTGATGGTAACGATGTATATTGTTAGAAATGTTTTTATTTTGAATAAATGCTGTTTTTATGAATAAATGCTGTTAACGTTTTACTCATCAATGAATCCTGAAAAAGTATTCCAAAAAAATATATTAAACAGCACAACTGTTTCCATCATTGATAATAACTGAGTATCAAATCAGCATATTAGAATGATTTCTGAAGGATCATAAGACACCAAAGACTGGAGTACTTGCTGATGAAAATTCAGCTTTGCATCACAAAAATAAATTACATTTTAAAATATATTAAAAAAGAGAACCATTATTTTAAATTGTAATAATATTTCATAATATTACTGTTTTTTTTTTTTTTTTTTTTTGTTTTTTTTTTTTTTTTTTTTTTGCAGTGTTAACTGAATGGCTGAACTCCGTCAGATACCTTGACTCCGTGCTTCCTGTAATGAGAGCTGTCAATCAAGGTACAAGGATGTCCCTGTGGGTGTGATTACGATGAAAGTGACCAATCATAAGAGAGTCAGTGCCCTCCTTGGTTTCCGCCCCCAAATTGTCAAAAGTCATCTAGACTCGAGGGAGCAGAAATCAGCTGAGCGAGGAGAAATCCACTGCGCGAGCAAAACAGCACTCCGCGAGCAGAAGCCCGCTGCGCGCGAGCAGGATTCCACTGTACAAGCAGAGTTAACCTATGAGAGTAAAGCTGCCTGTACACCTCTCGGTTGTTGAATTTGTGCGCGAGTACTTTTATCATGCCAGCTGAAGGTTCATTTTTGCACGTGTGAAATAACATAATGTGCTCGTGAGCATGTCTTACACGCTCATAACTTTTGACTAAAAAATAACGCCATAAAAAAAGTACTCCAATAATGTTGGTTTTATTTACAAATGTAAAAAAATAATAATAATAATAATAATAATAATAATAAAAAAGACACACACACACACACACACGTTATAACATTACAAATAAAACCTAAAAAAATAGGTTTAATTTACAGTGTATATTAATTACTCCATAATTCATTTACATATAAACAGAAAAAATTAACTAATAAAAAAAAAAAAAATGGTTGTGATCCTAAGTTAAATGTTCATACCAGTATTTTTTTTAATGATTTTATTTTTATCTTTTCACTTATAGAAGTAGTTTAGTTACTAGTTTCAGTAATGTTTTTTTTTTGTTTTGGTTTTTTGGGGTTTTTTTATTTCAAATACGTCTTTGTTTTTTTTTAAAGTATATTTAATCTTAGTAATTTTAATAAAAATACTCACTTTTTAAAATAAAATAAATAAACACACACAAAACTACAATAATCCATGCCTTCTCGAGGAAAAAAAAAAAAGTGCAAAACACACAGAACCTGTACAATCTGAACACCAATGAATATTAAAAAACAAAAGTACAATGATAAGACTGTCTATCCAAGCAAGCAAATATACATTATCATTAATTTATTTAATCTGTAAACACCCAGAAAATGATACCACTTTCAAAAGTTGGACTAGCAAGGAAGCAGCACACATAAATGTGCTTCAACATGTTCCTCTTTTACCTGCCGCAGTCAGAAAAGGCTTCACCTCAGTCTAGTGCACTTGAGAATTTAAATTACACCAACACTAAAGCAAAACTATTTCAACATTACAGAGTAAAATTCAACCACCCTCAGGGTAAAAATACACACACACAACAGAGACTAGTCACTTCTACACACCGCCTCGCACTCCTTTGAGCTCAAAGTGGAAATACAAACAGGTAGAGAGCATTCAGAGAGCAACCTTTCACACACAAACACAATGTCTTAACCGCAATATTTCAAAAAGAGCTGAACATATTTTTTCTCCTCCTGCAAGCAGAACACAGGGTATCCAACATGAATGCTGAAGATATTTTGAGTCTCCATCAAGGAGAGCAGATAAAAACAGAATTATGGGATAAGATATGAGCTTGCTGGCAATAGAAGATTCTACTGATCCAACATTTAATGCAACCTATAAAGTTAAGAGGGAATTAAGATTCTTTTATATCCTTAAATCATCCCTAAACCTAAAAAAACAAAAAACATCTTCAAGGACTTTCTAAGTAAACTTTTGAAATATTAACTACTACTATGAATGTTCAAGAAAACAGTTCAGATAGAAAACAGCAAAAGCATCAACCTGGGGAAGGCTGTTTATTCCAGGAAATTATAAAAAAAAAAAAAAAAAAAAAAAAAAAACACACATTACGCAATTGCCATATTTCACAATTTAGATTATTTGTATTTATTTATTTAAAATTTTAAATTCCACCACAGAAAAAGGTAATTGTGTCATTTTATTTCACAATTCAGAATTGAATTTTTCTTAAAATTCTGTTGTTGTTTTTTTTAAATGTAGAATTTCTCATTTAAATTTTAATTCTGACATGGGGGGGGAAGGAGTTTAATTGTGAACTTTTATCTTACAACTCTGACATTTCTTCTTTTATTCTGAGGTTTTGTTGCTCAAGAAAAAAAAAATCAGAATTGTGAGATTAAAAAAAAAAACAATTACCTCTTTTTAAAATAAATAAATGAATAAAATGATCCCATAGATAACAAAAACAATCTTCCACATCATACAGTGCAATATTTCATGCCTAATCATGCCATGTCAACTCAGAGCTGCCAATCACAGCTGGAGGAATGAGGCAACACACAACGAATAGCATGAGAACGATCCAGTCTATCATTACGTACGAGAAGGAAGAAACGCCTGGAAAGTACAGTTCAACTTTCCTTTACTCCTGATGTGTTTGATTAACATCTAGTTCTAAACATACTTGTGCACATTGTATAGGAACACAGTAGTTTTGCTTCTTTCTGACTTACATGTACATGAGGAAGCACATGAATGATTAAAGACATTAAAACTAGCACAGATATGTACATAAGCAGCGCCTGAAATCATGACACTAACATGCTGACCAATGATGATAATGCAATAAGTGTACAAAATACAAATTATTTTACACTATATTTCTGCACAATTCACTTAAAAGTCTTTAAAACACCCCAGACAGGAACAAACACGTACACAGTAGCCCAATAAAATGAATTTGTTTACATCATGCTTCCCACGCCTTTCGACCACAAACTTTGCATGAGTTTTCCAGTCATTAAGTTAGATAGGGATTTATTAAAGCACTTCAGTTCACTGTGTATCCAATAAAACGTTAGGCCATGTATATCCACTACAGAAATGTATGTGTGTGTATGTGTGTGGTTTTAAATACTCTAAGATTTTCAATTTATCCATGGCAGTGGGAACTCGAAGATATAAACAAAACAATTGAGCGACTGAAAGCAGCAGCGGCTGTTAGAATGTAGCGCGTTTAGAATGTTCCGCGCGAAACGCAACAAGAGCGAAACTTTAGAACGTAGCAGTTTGAAAAGTTGTTACAAAGTATCAGCGCGCTATTAACAATGAGCAACAATGTATCCATGAGCTCCATTCAGGCCGCCGCGCAGGAAACACTGGAACTAGGCGCGTCTGTGTCAATCTCCACCAAAAAAACACACATACACACATCTCAAATACACAATAGCGCACTGATTACACTGACCAGCAATCATAAAAACACATCCTCACAAACATGCTCAAACAATCCAAAAGCGGCCGGGAACACAGAGAAACCCTAATCACAATTTCTCCCAAAACTTTTGTAATGGGACTAAAAGAAGTTTGGTACTTCTCTACTCACCTACTCCATACTTCTCCTTCTTCGTAGGCACCCAGCGCGACATCCTCACTGATGAAGGTGTTGTGAGACGCCCGTGAGTGTTGTTGTCGATATTCCAAAAATATATCCAGAGTTTTTCCACACACTTTTTCTTTGCTCTGTAGGAGTGGAAAGATTCATCTAGCCGCCATTTTCCACCATCACTGAACTCATGAACCGCGAGGGGGAGATATGAGAAACTTTTTTTGTCATGTGGGACGCCAGCGTCACCGGACGACCGGTCAGTCCCTCACAAATACTATCATTTCTACCCAAATATCAGCGTAAAAGTACCAAAGTAGAAGTACCAGTGAAACTGTGGTGACTTGGTATAAATTTGCTATTTCTTCAGCACTGGACACATGTATGTCCCAGAAGTATTTTTTAATTGAAACATTGATCTATTATTATTTAGTTATATGAATGTCACATTAAAATGTCTTATTTATTGATTGATATATTATTTACCTCAGGCTTCCAATCTAATCCGTCATGGAAAATATTAATCATTATATGTTTCAAATTATGGACGTCTAAAGACGTGAAATAAACAATTTCGATATATTTTTGTGTAAAAATTGTTTCAGTTTTTTCTCAAAACACGACTGTCCCTTAATTGTTGCGTCATTCCCGCCGCGACCAACAATTTTAATATATGAGGTAAATATGACTTGTGAAAGGATTACTTTGTGCAGCATTTGTAAACAAGCTCTAATATTGTCAAATTAGGCAAAATATACACACATATACAGTTCGAAAGTTTAGAGTTGGTATTTGATAAAATTTTGTTGATATTTTTGAAAAAAGTCTTTTCGCCTCACTAACACTGCATTTATTTGCTCAAAAATCCAGTAAAAACAGTAATATTGTGAAATATTATTACCATTTAAAATACACATTTTCTATGTGAATATATTGTACACTGAAATTTATTTCTGCAATGAAAAGCTGAATTTTTAGCTTTATCACTTCAGTCTTCAGATTCAAATATGCCAATTTGCTACTCAAAAAACATTTATGATTATTATCAATATTGAAAACAGTTGTGCTGCTTCATATTTTTTTATGAGAACCATAATACATTATTATTATTATTATTATTATTATTATTATACATATCACACAATCTGTATGTATATCATAATATATATATATATATATATATGCATGCATGCATGTATTTATATAAAAGCTGAATTTCAACAGAGATCCTAAAGCCACTTTATGATGGCCTAGTGTGATGGAAAAGTCCAGATTTTTTGCATTTTGAATTAATCATGATGAAACTCCTTGTAATGTCATTTTCATATGGTCAATTTCCTCTAATGTTTATTTTAACAGGGGTCTAAATGGACAGACTAATGTGTTTTCCTCTGCTTCTGTTCCATTTTGGAGTAAAAAAGATTTTTAATCAAAATATGGAAAACAAAATTAACAGCACAGCGTAATGCATTATGAATCCTCTAATACTCATAACGAGACAATTTTCGCTGTCATAAATAGCTGCAGACTGTGGCGACTGCTGAAAATTTGATTATGGGGACCAATTAGAAAAGATTGCTCTGGGATACTCTCTCGTAGCCACCGACTTCACTTAATTCCTGCTTTTCCAGAGAAATTATCGCTCCGTTTGAGGTTAATTGTTGTTTCTGTGAAAGTATGTTGCTTTGCACACAAACCATCCCCAGATGCTTGTAATTAAAGCTGCTCAGTGGGACAAAGACTGTCTTTTGAATCATTATACTATGCAAAACATTTCAAAAATGAGGCTTTTTAGATGACATCTATGCAAGTTTCCGCTTCTTTGTTTATTTGTCATTGTGTTTTGTAGCCTGCGGTTAATGTTTTAAGAATTTGACTCAAACAACATTAAAAGAAGCTCCCGCATCCTTTGCATTCATCTGACGCTTCGGTGTAAATTTTACAGAGATGTGCTTTCATTGTTAGCCCACAGATACATGCCTTTATGAGAAATGAATGATTTATTCTCCTAGTGTGAGCACTTTCTGGACCCGCGGCGGGGTGAAGAGGCTGTTTACCATTCATCAGTGTATATATCAGAGGCCTGTTGGTTTAGTGCGGACACTGTCACATTAAACACCTCTCTTGCACTCTCTCAGCCTGAAGAATAGAGCTCAAACACTTCATCATCATTACCCAGTGAAACGTCCAGCAGAAAGAGAGATTCTTCGGCCTTGTATTGCTGTTTGCTAAGCCAAGCACTTTTATTACTATTGCTAAAAGTAGCAGATTTATTTTTGTTATGTGAAGTTAGCATTAAAAATATATTCTTAATTTATTTTTGTCACTTTTTTTGTTTTTATGTATTGTTATTTACCTTTTCCCACACTCTGACTTCCAGCTAACCAAAAAGTAATAAATAAGTAATTCTGTCATAAAAATTTGGCTTAAAATTACAACTGTCTATATGTAGCTCTATAGCTTTGGTTCTTAATCTTGGTCTTAGTGTATATATTTCAAATTTTAAATGTAAATTTGTACATGTATGTACGCTTTTTGTTGCTTTTTGGGCTTCAAAGAGCATCATGAACATACAGCTTAACATCTAGAGAAGAGCTAGCATCAAATGGGTTTGGCATGACGTGAGGGGAGTAAATGCTGACAGAAGTTTTGTTTCGGGGTGAATTATTCCTTTAATTGTTCTCCTGTGCCTTACTTATTTGTTCGCTCTAAGCCTCAGAGACATTTGACAGCTTTAATTAGGAAATCCCTCCGTAAATACAGAAAGTAAGCCATGCTGAGGCATGAGCCATGGCCCAAAGCACAGAGAACAAAACAGCAAATTACCCACTTAAAATTAGAAACAAATACCAAATTGATCACAGGAAAATAATGGCTGGGAATAAACATGAAATAGACGTACAGAGCAGGATAGGGCTGCTTTGATTGTCTGAGTCATCCAAGCTTTCATTTCTCTTTTTCTTCTCTCTCTCCTCTAATGATGAAGAGATTTGTTATTATCAGCAGAAGAATGTTGACGTGTCCCAACATCAGAGGAACGAACACAAAACACACCAATCTGCCTTTACATGTTTGTTTATACTTTGTATCAGTCTTCCCCCAGTATACTTTTCATCAGATACATCATGCACCTGTAGGCGGCGCTGCTAGTTTTGCTCGTTGAGTTCAGAAGGGCATACTACCATACTATTGCTACAGAAATAGAGCAGTTTGGTAAAATACTACCATAAACATAGTATACATACAGTGTACAGTATGCATATATTATTTATGCATGCAATATTGATCTTTTTAAGACATTTTCTTATTAAAAATACTATTTTTTATTTACAAGGTGCCGTACGTGGAGAAGATTTATAGAAATATTGTAGCTGAAATTACACACAGTATGCATAATGCAAAAATAATAAAAACAGTATGTATTTAGTATGCATATATTCTTTATGCATGCAATATATATATTTTTTTTAAGATTTTTGTTTTATTAAAAATGCTAACTAAATATTTCCAAAATGCCAACATTTCAGAAAAAGAAAAAAAAATAATTGTACACTTTGCACAGTGTGCATACTGCAAAAATAGTAAGAGTATACTATTAGGTACTATTGCTACTAGGTAGTATACTATTCCAAACATAGTACAGTGCATAGTATGCATATATTGTTGTATATATATTGTTGTATGCATAGTATGCAATAAAATTTATAGAAATATTTTAGTACAAAACAGTGTGCATACTACAAAAATAATAAAAACAGAGTATGTATTTAGTATGCATATATTTTTTATGCATGCAATATTGATATTTTTAAAACTTTGTTTTATTAAAAATGCTAACTAATATTTCCAAGATGCCAACGTTTCAGAAAAAAATGCACACTTTGCACAGTGTGCATACTGCAAAAATAGTAAGAGTAGTAAGGTAGTATACTATTCCAAACATAGTGCAGTGTATAGTATGCATATATTGTGTATTATTTTTAATAAAAAGACTAACTCATTTTAGTTCCAAGGTGCCATACGATAAAATTAATAGAAATATTTTAGTAAAAATTACACAATGTACACAGTATGCATATTGCTAAAATAGTCAGAGTAGTATATACTGTATCTAGTATGCATATATTCTTTATGCATGCTCTTTTTAAGATTACATTTACTGAAAATGCAAACTAAACATCTGTATTTCCAAGGTGCCATGTGATGAGCAGATTTCTATAAACACTTTAGAAAAAAAAATACACACCATGCACAGTATGCATACTGCAAAAATAGTAACAACAGTGTGCATATTCTTTATGCATACAGTGTTGATCTTTTCAAAACATTTTAAACCAAAATTTACATCTGAACAATTTTATTTCTAATGTGCAAACATGTATAGAAACATTTTAGAAATTAAACACTGTGCACACTATGCATACTGCAGAAATATAAGAGCAGTATGGTGGTACTATTCCAGACATAGTTTTCTTTCCTAGTCCATAGGGGCTGACAGGAAACACAAGAGCTGGTGTAATTACAGTAATGATGTAGGTTAGACACAGTAACCTCTGGGAAAAGCTGCATTTCTGAGTCTCACATGAAACAAAAAATATTCAGACTGAGAAGAAAATGGTAAGCTATTTAAGAAAGCTTAATGTATTTACTGTGGCAGTTTGTCCACACAGCAAAGATGAATCCTCAGTGTGTGAACGGTTTTAAATGTCTATGATTTTCCAGATGAATGTAAACATTAAGTTAAATGATGAGTTGTAGCTGAGCTTAATATCTTCAGTAATGTAAAGGTTTGGCTGGATGCATTGTTTACTGATCAGTGACTGCTCTAAAATTATAGAATAGCAGCACAGGTCATTGAGTTTTGGGAGAAAGTGCAGTTGTTTCTCCAGCCCTCCATCCCAGACTCAATGCTCCTGCAGGTTGCCAGATTAAGAACAATGGAAGGTGATGAGCCTTACGCTACAAGTTGATTTATCCGTGTTTTAACATGCCTCTACTCATAATGCATTTCAGATGGATGTCGAAGCTTTTAAATGGTTGGTTTGAATCTGTGATCACTGGCCCAGTTCATTTGCTGGCTTCTGTGGCTGCAATACGCTGTTTTCCAACAACTGGCAACCAGGGGAGCTGAAATACTATTGGGTAAATTGGCAGTGGGCGGAGTCACACAGATCAAACCAAAAACAAACATTCCAACATGGAACACACATTTCAAAGTAGAATAATAGTTGTTTTTCTGAGAAACAAGTATGTGAACAGCATGTTTCCTAAATATCTGCAAATATGGGATTTGTATGCTTTAGTACGGTCCATAAATACACACAGCAACACCTTTAAAGAGATCTCACTTGTGATTACTCTTTCTTACAGGTCAAAGGGCTGTTTTGAACTTTGCAGACGATCCTGAAGCAGCAGAACGAACGGATTGTTTACAAAAACCCAAGGACAGTGCGTCTCTACCCTGAAGATGTGTTTTTGTGGTCATGAGAGATCATGTGGGTGTCCCGACACAAACACGAACAGCGTCGTTGTCTGATTCAACTCCTTGAAGCACTAATGGTCTGAAGGTGATCACATGATCACATCACAAACCACGGGACAGCAGCAGCTCTGAGTGTGTTACACGATACACTTTTAACCCAGATCTGAGTGTGACTTAAAAAAATACATTTGTGCATTTTCTAAGGATAATCTGACTGGTGTTTGCATGTGTAAAACTCACTATCTTAAAGCTAGAGCAATGTGGTTGGTTGCCAGGGTGTTGCTATGTAGTTGTTATGATGTTCAGAGGGGTTTTTAATGGGTTGCTGCGCAGTTGCTATGGTGTTCTCGGAAGGGTTTACTGGGTTTTATTAGGTTGCTATGCGGTTGTTATGGTGCTCATTGAGGTTTTTAATGTGTTGCTATGCAGTTGCTATGGTACCCTGAATGACGGGGGTTTTTAGTGTATTGTTATGCAGTTGCTATAGCGTCCTGATGGGTTGTTTTAAGTGTGTTTCTATGCGGTTGCTATGGTGTTTTAAGGGTTTGTTAGTGTGTTACTATGCAGCTGTTATGGTGTCCTGATGGGGTTTTTAGTGTGTTGCTATGTAGTCGCTATGGTGCCCTGATGGGGGTTTTAGTGTGTTTTGCTTTGCAGTTGCTGTGGTGATCTGGTGGGGGTTTTAGTGTGTTGCTATGCAGTTGCTACATTATTTTGAGGGTTTTTAGTGTGTCACCATGCAGTTGCTTTTACATTCTTAGGGGTTTTGGTGTGTTGCTCTGCAGTTGCTGTGGTGTTCTAAGGGGTTTTAGTGTGTTGCTATGCAGTTGCTATGGTGTTCCGAGGAGTTTTAGTATGTTGCTATGCAGTTGCTATAGTGATTTGATGGGATTTTAGTGTGTTGCTATGCAGTTGCTATGGTACCCTGATGGGATTTGTGTCACTCACTATGCAGTTTCTATAGTGTCCTGTTTTTAACGTGTTGCTATGCAGTTGCTACAGTGTCTTAATGGGTTTTTTAGTGTCTTGCTTTGGTGTTTTGAGCGTTGTTTCACTATCCAGTTGTTACGGCATTCTGAGGGGTTTTAGTGCGTTACTATGCAGTTGCTATAGTGCCTTGATGGAGTTTTAGTTTTTAGTGTGTTACTATGAAGTTTGGTGGTTTGTCAGTGTCACATATATTGCGATACAGCTAAATAATCTGATGCTTTGACTGTACCATGGTAGTGCAGTGTATTTATTTACTTTTTTAAAGATTGGTTTGCAGTAAACATAAAGCAAGTGTTTTTTTGTTTGTTTTGTTTTGTTTTGTGTTTTTTTAATCATTAGTGGTGCTTGCTTAGACAAGTATCACTTTTATTATTGCTCATTTGTAGGGTCAGTGATTTGAACAAACTCCAGACTCCACTAAGCTGGTGCTAAAGACGATTCTTTATATTGTGCAGCTTGTTAAATAAAGTTCTGCTGTTACTTTTCTAAGTGATTTTCAGAGTTTCTTCCCTGGTGGATAACCGGAAACAATCCAATCAGTTCATTCTGAAGGAGATAACCGAGCCATATCTAGAGACCCAAACATTACACCAAAGAGACTTAAAAGCTGCAGTTTTTTGACTTGACTAAGTAAGCAACCACCCACTCATTAGCTTGTTATAACCACCCACAAAATCCACTGCGACAGTGAGTTTTCCACTAGTTTTGCACTTTACAAAATGTTCTAGTTTTCTTTTCCTTAGTGTAAAGTTTATCTAGATAATGCTTTTTCACTTTCAGCTGTCTCTGTTAAACTGCAGACACCTTTGTGACTACAAGATGAACGTTAAAAGCATCTCAGAGAGTAAACAAAACAATTCCAAGCCAACATGTCCAAGTTGAAAAAGGGGGTATTTGCTGGCTGCGAGCAAACAGACACACACACATTGACACACACACATCTCTCTCCCCGTGAAAAATAGAAGTCGTTCTGTAAGTCTTTTGTTTGTTCAGACTAGCACACACATTTATAGTCATGGCTGAGAGGAGACAGTACCAGCAGCCCCTCTTCACACTGTGAAAGAAGAGACATGGAAGGAAAGCTGGGATTGTCTCAGTGCTGTTGCCTCTTGAAGTCAGATTGTGTCGTCCTCTTCAGAGCCGTGTGACACAGGTAAACTGTTCTGCTTACCGTGCACGCTGTCATGTCAGCTTGCTAAGTATTGGCGTTTTTGGAGCGTGTTTGTGTAGGATTGTATTGACTAAGCAGTCTGAGCTCAATTAGGACATCAATGTAACAAAATCTATGAAGCTGTTTGCCAAAAGCAATAGAAAAATCTGAAAACAGCTCAGAGAATTGATGTTTTAAGGTGTTTTGGTGTATTTTTTACTGGAAAACAAGAGTGGAGATGTGGGTATCTTGACTTTATGACTGAACTCATTTAGGATGTGCTTCCTATTTCTTAAAGTGATAGTTCACCCAAAAGTGGACATTTGCTGTTAATTTATTCACCCTCAGGCCATCCAAGATGTTGTTGATTTTTTTCTTCATAGAATAGTAAAGAAGATTTTTTAGTTGATACAGTGCTCCTTGGCATTCATAAAATGCAAGTCAAAGGCTGCTCATTTTTTAGATTAAAAAAAGCATATCAGACAACACAAAATGAATACCCGTGGCTTCTGGGAATATATCGAGGTCTTATGAAGTGAAACGATCAGTCTGTGTAAGAACATTGTTAATCCATAGTTTAGGTAAACAGTCCGTAGTTATGTCTGGTTCGCAAAAGAATCATTCTTTTGAATCAGTTCTTTTTAGTGAATGAATGAATCAGTTCACCAGTTTGGACTGAATCATCTGAAACGGTTCACAGCTTGAGTTGCTCAATCAAAACTCACCTTCAGAAGTCTGACAGTCATTATGACTCGAAATGAGCCAAAATACTGCTAACAGTCATGGCCAAAAATATCGGCACCCTTGCAATTCTGTCAGAAAATAAAAGCCTTCTCTCAGAAAATTGTTGCAGTTGCAAATGCTTTGGTACTCACATGCGTATTTTTTGTTTGCATTGGAAAAACAAAAAAAAAAAAAACAGAGAAAAGTCAAATCTGATACAGTTCCACACAGAACCCCAAAAAATGCACTGGACAAAATGATTTGCACCTTTAACTTAATATTTGGTAGCACCCCCTTTGGAAAGAATAACTGAAATCAGTCACTTCCTTCTGGAATTTTGGACCACTCTTCTTTTGCAAACTGCTCCAGGTCATTGAGATTTGACAGATGCCTTCTCCCAACTGCTGTTTTAAGATCTCTCCACAGTGTTTCGGGTCATTGTCCTGCTGGAAGACCCATGACCTCTGGTGGAGACGCAGCTTTCTGACACTGGCCACTGACGTTTCTGATGTTGCGCCCCAAAATTTTTGATAATCATCAGATTTCATGATACCGTTCACACAGTCAAGGCATCCAGTGCCAGAAACAGCAAAGCAACCCCAAAACATATTTGAACCTCCACCACGTTTGACTGTAGGGACTGTGTTCTTTTCTTTGAAGGCCTCATTTATTTTTCTGTAAACGGTGCCATGATGTCCTTTACCAAAAAGCTCTACTTTTGTCTCATCTGTTCACAGTACGTTCTTCCAGAAGGATTGTGGATTTGTCACATAGGTTTTGGCAAACTCCAGTCTTGCTTTTTTATGCCTTTGTGTCAGCAGTGGTGTCCTCCTGGGTCTCCTACAATAGCATCCCTTTTCATTCAGATGATGATGGAAAATGTGAGCTTGAATTTGTTTGGAAGTTAATCAGGGTTTTTTATCCACCATTCAAACAATCCTTCCTTGTAATTTTTCATTAATTTTGCTCTTCTGTCCAGGGAGCTTAGCTACAGTGCCGTTGGCTGTAAACCTCTTGATGATATTGTGCACAGTGGACACAGGAACATTAAGATCTCTGGAGATGGACTTGTAGCCTTGAGATTGTCCATGTTTTTCCACAGTATTTCTCTTTTAAATCCACAGACAACTCTTTCTTTACACTTCTTTCTTTTCTCCATGCTCAGTGTGACACACAACACAAAGGTTGAGTCAACTTTCCTCCATTTTAACTGGTTGCAAGTGTGTACAATATTATATATTAAATACAAATTACAGGAGCATCAAATGCTTAAAAAACCAATTGTTTTTTTATAATTTTGACAAGGTGCCAATAATTTTGTCCAGTCCATTTTTGAGTTCTGTGTGAAATTTTATCAAGTTTGACTTTTCTCTGTTTTTTGTGTTGTTGCAGTGCAAACAACAACAAAAAAACAATAAGCGTGTGAATACCAAAACACTTACAATTGGAACAATTTTCTGAGAGAAGTGTTGCATTTTCTGACAGAATTGCTAGGATGCCGATATTTTTGGCCATGACTCTATATGATCATATGATGAATGAACTCATTTAGCGATTCACTTGTATAAGGGGTGAAATGAAAGTTTCTATGGTTTCTCATTGTTTATGTAAAAAATTGAGCTGATGAAGACTAGTTTATTCACTTTATATGCTTTAGACATAAAACCTCCAAGTTTCACATCATTATTGGGTGGTTTAATGTTGTAATTGTGTATATGTTACATAAAAGAGCGAGTGAATTTAACCAGTTAATTAAATTGTCCAAAAGAATCATTTCGTGGAATCAAAAAGAATCAGATTTCTCAGTTCGCCTGAGGCTCTGGATTACGGGCAATAATGTTGTAGATAATGTTCAGTTTTTTGCACAGACCGATCATTTAACTTCATAAGAGCTGAATACTATCGTCAGGAGCCATGTGTCATAATTTTGTGCACCTTAATATGTTTTTTTATACTCAAAAACAACCAGCTGCTGACTTGCATTTTATGAATCACCAAGGACCACAGTTTCAGCTAAAAATGTCTATACTGCTGTACTCGAGAAAATAAATCATCTATATCTTGGCCTGAGGGCGAGTAAACGAACAGCAAAGTTTCATTTTTGAGTGAACTCTCCCTTCAAGATCCATTTTCTATGTCTTTCTCAGAGTTTATTATGGAGGATGTGAAGCCTGAGGGCTGGCGGCAGCTACTTCAGCCCCGTGGTGCAGCTGGCAAAAACAGCACGAGTCTCCTTCGCAGGTCCTCATCATGGAGGAGGCCTGGAGAGCGGGGTTATTACGAGGGCCCCGCGGCGCAGGTGAATGAGCCCCCTCGCAGAGCTCGTCCGCTGAGCTGCATAGAGGGTGGCAGGATGGACAAATGGCTTCAGACGCTGGAGAGACTCCAATCACGTCAGCTTCAGAATCAAATTCCTCCGTTTGCAGACAGGGCCGTATCAATGCCCTTTCTCCAGAATGAGATGGCGGAAAGTAACCTGCTGTGTCCTGATGTTTCCTCTTTCCGCAGGAAGGATCAGACCCCTAGCGTCTGTCCCAGTGTGTGTGAAAGCTTCTCAAGCAGCCTGGAGTCGGTTCACATTAAAGCTGCTCCCGCTGCAGAAAGAGCTGAGTTCTGCGCTCTCGCTCCAGTTCGCTTTGGCTGGCTGCCCATACAAAGACGTGTGATACTGACGGACATTTCTGACAAAAGCCATGACAAAAGCAGGTGCCAGGTAAGAAAGAATAACAGGAAAAGGAAGTGATGTCACAGAAAGAAGTTCAGAATAGCATAAATTTTTTATTTTACATTAATTATGATTTTTTTTTTCTTTTTATTATAATGAATCCATTTTAATCATTGTATTGTTATTTATTTATTTATTTATTTATTTACATGTAAGAGGTGTTTTCTGATTGTTTCAGTTTTTTAAATGCATTTATTTTTATTCATTTATTGCATATTTATATACATATTATTCATGTATTTATAATAATTATTTATTTATAATTATTTATTTAGATAATTTTTCCAATGCATTTAAAGAATTTTTGATTTAAAAAAAAATTATAGTAATTTTATTTGTGTAGTTTGTTCATTTATTTATCTATTTTTGCAGAATCAGACTTAATTTATATATATATATATATATATATATATATATATATTAAGCATTTTCATTTTTATTTTGTTGTTCTGTTTTTGTTTTTATTTATGTATTGTATATTTACATACATATTTTTAGTAGTAGTAGTAGTATTTATTTACTTATTATCATGAAAACGTTTTTCTAATGCATTTAAAGACATTTAGATTTTTTAAATTTTTTTTTTGTATATTGTTTATTTATTTGTAATCATTTTCTAATTTCATTTCAATTTCATTATATTATTTTTATTTTAGATTTACTTAGTCATTGCATTAGAATTGTTTTCAGAGAACATTTTCTTATTTTTCTAATGTTTTTGAGACATTTTTAATTTTGATTTATTTATGTTTTGTATGTTTGTATGTATTAGTTTAGTATTTATTTATACTGTAAGAATTGTTTTCATAGCGTTTTTTAAATTTTTGAATGCATTTGAAGCATTTTAAATTTTATTTAGTTATTTTACTTTTGTTTTCATTTATGTATTGTATATTTATGTATAATAATTATTATTTATTTTTTATACAGAAAACTTTTTTTAATTCATCAGATTTTTTTTAAAACTGTAATTACATTTATATATTATTCAATTGTTTATGTATTTACTAATTCTTTTTTATTTTCTCGTTTTATTATTATTTTATTATTATTATTATTATTACTCAGAGAACTTATTCTGATTTTTATTATTTTTATGTATTTATTTATTTTATTGTTTGTTTTTTATTATTTATTTGTTGTTTATTTATACATGTTTTATTTATTTATTTATTTTATTTTAATGTAACTGGTCTAATGTCTGAAGACATCTTTGCGCAAAATTAAATTAAAAATTCTAAATAACCTTTCAAGACTGGATGCCACTTGCAGAATTAGACATGCAACATAACAGAGGTCAAGTGAGAACAATGTACTACTGTTTAACATATTTATAATTAATGGTTCTAGCTAAAGCAAGTGAGTTGAATGATTCCTCAAATCACTTGTCTTGTTGGAAGAGATGTGCTGTTACTTCTATAACCGGTAACGGTGGCAGAAAATGTAACAGTCCAGCTACATCCTGCATTCTGTTTCCAATACTTTACAACCCAGTATACACTGTCCAGTATGCAGTATTCTAATATTCACTTCTGACAAAGAGAGTATGAGTTATAAATTACTTTCTGAATGCTTTTAAAGTGTCCCTTGATAATGGTTTATCTGCTCTTTGGAGAGGCAAATTGTTCTTGTGTAGTAATCCGACTATCAGATATCCACTAAATCATTTAGATTCAGCGTTCATTTTTTACATTTCAGAATGTTGCGGGTTTTAAATTAAAATAAGATTAAAAATGTAATAAAAAATGATCGTAAGACAGCTCCACTGTATCACACAAATTGTACAGTATAAAACTTTTTCTGCCCACAAGTTCAGAACGATTGAGTCATCCGACTGGAGATAAAAGCCTTCAGAGTCGCAGACTTTCTGCCACCGCCGTACACCACACAACAATCACTCTCTCCTCTACCGGGAACAAACCCCGGAAATGAACAGTCGAGCTCTCAGACCTGATTTACCTTAGTGCCAGCTGATGCCAGAAAGAGAGAGAGCGATAGGAAACTGAAAGGAGGGAAAGAGAGAAATCTCTGGATGTCTGTCAAGTACGTGAACTTCAGTGGCTGCCTGGGTGCTGCGTGAAGCTGAGATAAAACCACTCTGTCAGCAGGTGCTTGGATCCATTCGGTACAGATTTAGGAACGAGTAGATTCAGCCGCATCTGAGCCAACAACAGGATCACAACAGTGCCGCGGGGCCTAGAGGATAGAAACGAAGCCAAAAGCATTTGTGAACCGCTCAAATCTTTCTATCTTTTTGTTTCAGTCATTTTAAGTTTAAGCTCCAGTAGTATTTAGACGCTTATATGAATAGTTCACCCAAAAATTAAAATTTGCTGACAACCAAGATGTACAGTTGAGGTCAAAAGTTTACATACACCTTGCAGAATCTGCAAAATGTTAAATATTTTACCAAAATGCTTGTTATTTTTTATTTAGTTCTGACTTGAATAAGATATTTCACAAAAAATATGTTTACAAATAGTCCACAAGAGAAAATAATAGTTGAATTTATAAAAATGACCGTGTTCAAAAGTTTACACGTACTTGATTCTTAATACTACGTTGTTGCCTGAATGATCCACAGCTGTGTTTTTTTGTTTAGAGATAGTTGTGCATGAGTCCCTTGTTTGTCATGAACATTTTTCATCAGAAAAATCCTTCAGGCCACACAAATTCTTTGGTTTTTCAGCATTTTTGTGTGTTTTAACTCTTTCCAACAAATGACTGTGTGATTTTGAGATCCATCTTTTCACACTGAGGACAACTGAGAGACTCATATGCAACTATTACAGAAGGTTCAAACCCTCACTGACGCTCCAGAAGGGAAAACAACGCATTAAGAGCCAGGGGGTGAAAACTTTTGAACAGAATGAAGATGTGTACATTTTTTCTTTTTTTGCCTAAATATCATTTTTTTTTTCATTTAGTACTGCCCTTCAGAAGCTACAGACGATACTTACATGTTTCCCAGAAGACAAAATAAGTTCAATTTACCCTGATCTTCAAATTTCAAAAGTTTTCAACCCCCCAGCTCTTAATGATTTGTGTTTCCTTCTGATGCATCAGTGAGTGTTTGAACCTTCTGTAATAGTTGTATATGAGTCTCTCAGTGTGAAAAGATGGATCTCAAACTCATACAGTCATTGTTGGAAAAGGTTCAAATGCACAAAATGCTGGAAAACCAAAGAGTTTGTGGGACCTGAAGGATTTTTCTAAAGAACAGCAAGCAGTAACTATCACTAAACAAAACAAAACAAACAAACAACCAAACAAACAAAAAACAGCTGTGGATCATTCAGGTAACAACACAGTATTAAGAATCATGTATGTAAACTTTTAAATGGGTTGATTTTTATAAATTCAACTATTATTTTCTCTTGTGGACTGTATGTAAACGTCTTTTATGTTAAATATCCTATTCTGGTCAGTACACAAAAAAAACATGCATTTTGTATGATTCCTCTTATTTTGGAAAAATAATTAACATTTGGCAGATTCTGGTAAACTTTTTCAACTGTAGATGAGTTTTTACTTTACATCACTTGCTCACCAATAAATCCTCTCCAGTGAATGGGTGCTGTCAGAATGAGAGTCCAAACAGCTAATAAAAACATCTTGTGAAGCCAAAAGTGGCGTGTTTGTAAGAAGCAAATCCATCACTGAGGTGTTTTAATTTCAAACCGTCGCTTCTGGCCAAAATAGTCATGTCCCCCAGGGAAAATGTCCTTACCCTGTTGTTCTCTCACATCAAAATCCATCCACATATTTGTTTTAGACTGTTTTGTCTAACAATGTTTTGTAAACAATGCTTGATCCATGCAGATTTCTATCCTGATTCAGATTAGACAATTTTTTACTAGATAATGTGTTATTATGAATTTATTATGGATTATATTTTAGCTGGAAGCATGGTTTGAAGTTAAAAATGTCTTAATGATGGATTTGTTTCTTACAAACATTGATGGACTGGAGTGGTGTTGATTACTTGTGGATTATTGTGATGTTTTTATCAGCTGTTTAGACTCTCATTCTGACAGCACCCATTCACTGCAGAGGATCCATTGGTGAGCAAGTGATGTAATGCTACATTTCTCCAAATCTGATGAGGAAACAAACTCATCTACATCTTGGATGCCCTGAGAATGAGCAAATTTTCAGCAAATGTTCATTTTTGGGTGAACTGTTTCTTTAAGTCAAACCTGAAATGTCTAAAATGTCATTGAGTTAGATAAAATATCAAATCAGGTGGCATGTGCTTGCAAATACTTCATCATTTTTGCTCAATGTATTAATCAGCAGGTGTTTTGGTGATTTTTAGTGCATGTATGAAGTCAGTTCCCAATCAGAGTTTGTTATCTACTGCAATCATATTCATATTATTTGTCTATCCTCGAGCTAAAGTCTGTGTGTTCTTTCAGCAGAAACTGAAGTCTCCCATCACCCCAGTGTTGCTCAGCGCTCCTGCCAAACTTAATGGACCAAGACCAAATGGTGTGTATTGACTAAGACGGCATATGAAATTCTGAATGAACAGGGCTGGTAAATTATGTTTGGACATTTGAGCTTTACACACCGGTGGTATGTAATACCATCTTTAGTGAATTCAGGTGCTTGCTTCATGCAGAAATTCAAACTGTGCTTATTATTAATGTTTTTAAGGTTGTTCTATGAAAGATTTTGGGGTAAAAAATGAACAAAATGACATTATTGAACAAGTACATAAAATAATCAGTGTTCTGTGATACTTTGAGATACAATAATGATTTATATTAGGAGCAGTTTGGGTTGGATTTGCTATTTCAGTGATTTCCTATTCATTATTGTATGATTACATCATGACCTTAAGTGTAGAAAAGAGGGTGATGCAAAAAAAAAAGTGTTCTTAAACTTTAAAAAACTTTCTAAAGTTAATTTGTTTTTAATTAAAAAAGTAAAAAAAGTAATAAATAACTAAAATAAATAACATGTATTTAATATATTTATTTTATTTTAATATATATTTTATTTTATTTTATTTGAGAATTTAAGCATTTTCCCCCATAAGAACACTTTTGTAAAACATGCCTCTCCAAAATGCATTACATTTATATATATATATATATATATATATTACAAAAGTTTTCTTTTGTAATATATATGCTAAATGCTAAAATTCTCAAAAATAAATATGAAATATAATATATAGATATAAATATAAAATTATTTATTTAGTTATTGTAGTTTGTATGTGTATTTTTTACCTTCTAACACATACTTGAAAGAAGTTATTTCAAGATTTGAGTTTCTTAAAACTCAAGTTTTGTCTTAAGAACAGACTGAAGACCTTTCTTAGGAGGTTTTTAATAATTATTAGGAAGTTTGTAAGGTTTTACCTAAGGTAAATTCTTAAAATCTATATATAGTATGTAAATTATATACTGTATGTAGGTTTTACCTATGAAATAATAACGAATATGTATATAATCTTTAAAATATATATTGTATGTAAAATAGTATATTAAGTTTTACCTAAGGTAAATTATTAAAATCTCCAAAAAAATAATAAAATAAATAAAATAAATAAATACATTAAATGTATTCATTCAATATATTAATTTTATTTTAATGTATATTTTATTTTATTTTATTTGCATACCATATATATTTATATATAAGATGTAAAAATGTTCTTATGGGGGAAAAATGCTTAAATTCTCAAAAATACAAAATAAAATAAAAAATGTGTTTGTTGTATTTATTTATTTTTTATCTTGTAAAGCATACTTGGAAGAATTATGTCTTTTATAAGATTTGAGTTTCTTAAAAATCAAGTTTGGCCTTAACAAAAGACTTAAGACCTTTCTTAAGAAGTTTTTTTATTTGCAAGAATGTTTTGTGAATCCGGCCTTTGTATGCGACAAGAAAAAAAGAAAGACTGAGAAAGTGAGATACAATCTTTCTTAACTTTTTTTTTTTTTATTAAATTGTGCTTCAGTATAAAACAACAACAACAAAACACATCAGATTCTGATCTCTCCATAGTTTGATTAAATTAAATTCTTGGACTCTTGGAGTCACTGCAAGAGTTTTTGGAGTCAAAGTTAAGCGTTTGGAATCAAAGGAAGAGTTTTTGGAGACTGGGATTAGTTTTTGTAGTCGTGCACATTGTTTACAGCCAGGGACAGATTGTTTGGAGTCAAGGGAAGACTGTTTGGACTGGTTTTGGTTCAGAAGCAGATTAGTTGTAGTCTAGGACAGAGCAGCATTAGGTTTTCAGTCTCAAGTGGTGGTTTCCTCAGTGCCGTCATCCTTTCAGAGCTCCTGCTGCTGCTGCTGCTGAGATCTTTTCTCTCGGGTCTGTCAGCAGGTGACGAGCATATAATGATGCTGCTGCAGCGTCACTGTAATTACAGCCGTGAGAGCAGGACTGAGTCAAGGGGGAGGAGGGAGGTAGAGATGCAGAAAACAGGAGCACTTACTCCTCCATGAGTGTTTACAACAGAAATGTTTGGGAGTTTCTCCCTCTTTTTCTTTTTTTCGCATTTCTCACCAGCTCCAGATGGTGTGTGACTCTGACAAGACATAAGTGCCATGCTGATCAATGTGTGTGTATGTGTGTAAAGGCCGTTCTCTGGTTGTAAACACAGAATGAGTGACTAAGGGTCAATGACAAACACTTGCTGCCTGTCGCTCTGGATCACACTGTGTTGCCAGATCCCCTGCCTGCTGAATCCCAAAACAGTAATGGAAAAGAGATTAATTTTGCTTTGATTCTCGAGAAAATTGCATGGTTTTAAAGGGAATTAAAGAAATATGTTGGGAAAAATCTTTCTTTTCAGCCTCTCTTTAAAAAAAAATAAAAAATAAAAATAATAATAATAATAATAATATATATATATATATATATATATATATATATATATGTGTATTTTTTTAAGAACATATGTGTGTATATTGCTCAACTTTGCAACTTTTCTGATACATAAGACGTTTGTAGGGCTGCACAATCTGACCAAAAAATGTGATTATGTAGTTACATTTTTGTTATATTATAATAAAGATATAAAAAATTAGAACAATTTTAATATTTCACTGTAAAAAAAAATAAAATAAATAAATATAAAATAAATATTTGTAAATATAAAATATGAATAGACATAAATATATATATGTATCAGTATGACTATAGAATTATATTCATTGTATTGTCAAATAATAATATTTCTGATATTAAAATATTAAAATGAGAACATACTATTAATATTTCACTGTAAAATTATATATCAAAACGACTATAAAATAATAATAATAGTAAATTAGTATTATTAAATTATATAAACAAAATACTACTACTACTACTACTACTACTAATAATAATTATTATTATTAAAATATTAAAATGGGAACATACTATTAATATTTCATTATAAAATTATATATTAAAACGACTATAAAATAATAATAAAAAATATTATTGTTATTAAATTAAATAATAAACTAAAAATAATAATAATAATAATTATTATTATTATTATTATCATTATTATTATTAAATTAAAATATTATTATTAATAATAATAATATAAATAGTTCACTGTAAAATTCTATATCAAAATTACTATATAATAATAATAATAATAAATGATTATTAAATTATATAATATAAATATTAATAATATTTTTATTTCACTGTAACCTTATGTATCAAAATGACTATATAATAATAATAATAAATTACTTAATGTAAAATAAATAAATTATTATTATTAATAAACAATAAACAAACTAATAAAGATTTCTATTGTAATATTTCACTGTAAAAAAATGTATTTAAGAAAAATGAGTATTTAAGAGTGTATAATAGTAATAATAAAATGTATTATTTCATATTTTTTATAATTTATCACGATTTTAGTTTCATTTGAATTCATCATACAGCCCTTGTGTAACTGATAATGTATTTATTTAATCATTCATGCACTGCTCTAAATGATTCTCAACCAATGCCGTTGTTCGGGGGCGTGGCTATATGCTGGCTGACCAATAGCAGATGGAGACGGTTTAGTACTTGTTTAAGAACAGTCTATCCAACTTTTCTTCAACGCGGAAGTAAACATATGGGCGAAACTTCCGGCTCATTAGCCGCTATAGGGAAATAAGGAGAAGAAACAGCATGCAGTAAACGATAAAACTGTTTGCACAAACCAGTGTGTTCATAATTAAAATAATACATTCAAATAAAATGGTAAGACACGAATCTGCAATATCAAGCAGCAAAACGATCACGGAGGAGACCGGAATCCAGACGCGTAACATTTACAAATGACCGCGCAAATGATGACACAATCAAATTACACACTTCAGCTTAAATTTTGATCCATATCAATTTGTTTCCACCACGATTCTTAAATGGCACGCCCTCAACTCAGAAAGCCAAAGCTTCCCAGAGTTTCCCACTGGCAATTACGACAGCGTGAATACATAAATACGACTCAGAAGCTGACACACAACACCTGAGCGCCTGACAGGAGTGTGTGCCCTGCTGCCCAGCGAACCAGGAGCATGCTGGGAAAATAGCTGCCTGTCAGGTGTTAGCTGCCAGTGTGAAGTGCGATTACTAAAAAACGACGGCAAGAAATAGTTAGCTTGCCACCTTTAGCTGTCAGACGATGCTGTGACCGCGTCTCCATGGCAACGCTGACAGAGAACGATCCATCACAGCCGGGTGGCGCGGCGACGGTCTGTCAGATGAAAATCTCTCCCGCTCGCTCTCTGTCTTCCTGACACCTGTAAGTGATGCAGGTTAAGTCGGTCTAAGCAGACCTCTGTTGACAGTGTAAACACACACAACAGCAAGATCGGCCTTATTGTGACACGGGAGTGGCAGGAAACGCAGAAATACGCTCTTTAGTCGGCTTTATGTTCCGTTTCTCAATGAAAAACACGGGGAATGCAACTCACCGTGGACTTTTCTTGTTTTATTCAGACAGGAAAACTATGAGGCCTGAACCTGTAGGTTTCAGACACTGGAGGACACCTGAAAAAACACCATCCGTCCTCCATCAGGTGAGACCAACACTGTTCTGAAAACACTAGTTTAATGTTTTGTTCTCAGTGTCTTAATTAAGCTGGTTTGAGAAAGACACTTTCTGATCTGCTATTTAAGCTTATAATTATTATAATTCTGAGCCAAAATGTAAACACAGTCCCCTCATAGAGCTTTCAGTCTACAACCACCATCTATCTATCTATCTAAATCATGCTAGCAACATGCTAATAATGCTAACATGCTAGTAACATGTTCATACTAGAAGCATGCTAGAAACGTTCTAATTATGTTAGAATCATGCTCGAAACATGCTAGAATTATGGTAGTAACATGGTAGTAACTTGCTAATCATGTCTGCAACATGCTAGTAACATGCTAATTATGTTAGATTCATGCTAGCAACATACTAGTAACTTTCTAGTCATGTTAGAAACATGCTAATCATGTTAGAATCATGCTAGCAACATGTCATTAGCTTGCTAATTATGTTAAAACATGCTAGTACCATGCTAATCATGTTAAAAACATGCTAGCAGCATGCTAGTAACATGCTAATCATGTTAGTAACTTGCTAATCATGTTAGAAACGTGTTGCAAAATGTTAATCATGGTAGAATCATGGTAGCAACATGCTAGTAGCGTTCTAATTATGTTAAAACATGGTGACATGCTAGTAACACGCTAATCATGCTAGAAACATGATATTCATACTAGCAGCATGCTAGTAACTTGCTAATCCTGTTAGATACATGCTAGCAACATGCTAGTAACATGCTAATCATGCTAGTAACTTGCTAATCATGTTAGAAACATGCTAGCAAAATGCTAATCATGGTAGAATCATGCTAGCAACATGCTAATAATGCTAACATGCTAGTAACATGTTCATACTAGAATCATGCTAGAAACTTTCTAATTATGCTAGAATCATGCTCGAAACATGCTAGTAACATGCTAATCATGCTAACAACATGCTATAAAATGCTAATCATGTTAGAATCATGCTAGCAACATGTTAGAATTATGCTAGTAACATGGTAGTAACTTGCTAATCATGCCTGCAACATGCTAGTAACATGCTAATTATGTTAGATTCATGCTACCAACATACTAGTAACTTGCTAATCATGTTAGAAACATGCTAATTATGTTAGAACCATGCTAGCAACATGTTATTAGCTTGCTAATTATGTTAAAAAATGCTAACAACATGCTAGTAACATGCTAATCATGCAAGAAACATGATATTCATACTAGAATCATGCTAACAGCATGCTAGTAACTTGCTAATCATGTTAGATACATGCTAGCAACATGCTAGTAACATGCTAATCATGCTAGTAACTTGTTAATCATGTTAAAAACATGCTAGCAACATGCTAGTAACATGCTAATCATGCTAGTAACATGCTAGTAGCGTGCTAATTATGTTAAAGTACGGTGACATGCTAGTAACATGCTAATCATGCTAGAAACATGATATTCATACTAGAATCATGCTAACAGCATGCTAGTAACTTGCTAATCATGTTAGAAACATGTTGGCAAAATGCTAGTAACATGCTAATCATGCTAGTACCTTGCTAATCATGTTAAAAACATGCTAGCAAAATGTTAATCATGGTAGAATCATGTTAGCAACATGCTAGTAGCGTGCTAATTATGTTAAAACATGGTGACATGCTAGTAACATGCTAATCATGCTAGAAACATGATATTCATACTAGAATCATGCTAGCAGCATGCTAGTAACTTGCTAATCATGCTAGTAACTTGCTAATCATGTTAGAAACATGCTAGCAAAATGCTTATCATGGTAGAATCAGTAACATGTTAGCAACATGTTAATAACATGCTAATTATGTTAGAAACATGCTAATAACATGTTAGTAACATGTTAGAAACATATTAGTCATGCTAGCAGTATGCTACTAACGTTAATAATGTTAGAATCATGCTAGTAACATGCTAATCATGCTAGAAACATGTTAGCAACATGCTAGTTACATGCTAATCATGTTAAAACATACTAGTAACTTGTTAATAAAATGCTAATCTTGCTAGCAACATGCTAGTAACTTGCTAATCATGCTAGCAAAATGTTAACAACATGGTAATCATGTTAGAAACGTGCTAGCAACATGCTAGTAACTTACTATTCATGTTAGAAGCATGCTAGCAACATGCTAATTGTGCTAGTAACATGCTAATCATGCTAATAACTTGCTAATCATGTTAGAAACATGCTAGCAACATGCAGGTAAAATATAGTATGATAAAATAAAATAAAATAAAATAAAATAATAAAAAAAAACAATGGCAGACAGGTAAAATAAAATAAAATAAAATAATTAATTAAAGTAAAATAAAATTAAAAAAGTTGTTGCCCACAGGTAAAGTAAAGTATTAATAAAGTATTATTAAAGTATTATTTATTAATTTTAAATCTAAATCTAGCAACTTGGTTACACTATGCTAAATCATGTTAGCAGCATGGTTAAACGGTCTTAAATTATGGTAGCAACATGCTGATTCATGCTAGAAACATGCACGTGTCACCACTCTGTCCCAAACTTTAATTTCAACAATTCAATTTAAACTGTAAGCTTTTCGAAGTTATCTCAAACTTTCAGACAAGGCTTTCTCAAGCCAACTTCAAAGTTTGTCTATGATCTTTACTCATTTAGTTGTTTTATATAATCCTTCAAATATTCATCTAAAATGCTCAAAACCCAGTAGGCTGATATTTAGAAGCTTAAACCCTCGCATTTATCATAAAGTATGCATGCACCTTTCAGAAAAGTGATTTTTTTATACAGTATAGTTTCTGTTTGGGGTCAATTTGACACCAGCATAAACACACTGTAGAACAAAACAAAATAAATCAAACTAAAAAGCTTGCAGAAGTGTTTTTCTGAAGTGTGTGCACCAGTCAGATCATTGTAGCATGCCAAAATCCATTGCATTTATTCATGTTTTATATCTTGCGTCTCTGAGAGACAAAATCTAAATAATGCAGCATTTTTGGCAGTATAAAGCGTGTTATGTTGTCATTTCGCTTAAAGTCAGAAAATGTCACGCAGTATGAGCCCAATGCTTTAATGTTACATTTTTTCACGCTTTTAAAATGGATGTTGGGTCTCTCTGCCCCCAAACAGAGAGATGCCTGTTTGTTGTCCTACATATTATAAATACAGCATTTAACAGAAAGACACCGCTAATATAGACTTGCGTGATTATATGGTTTTTAAAACCAGTCTGCTCTTGATAGAAACTTGTGATTTAAAAGCACATGGTTTGAGTAATGCCAGTGTCTATTTACACCATGTGCCAATAGCCAACCTTGTTGAATTTTCAGCGTGATTACTAAAGTCTTCAGCTTCACATGATCCTTCAGAAATCATTCTAATATGCTGATTTTCTGTTTAAGAAACATTTCATATTATCAACACTGTTGAAAACGGTTGTGCTTATTCATACACTACCAGTCAAAAGTTTTTGAACAGTAAGATTTTTAATATTTTTCAAAGAATTCTCTTTTGCTCACCAAGCCTGCATTTATTTGATAGAGCAAAATCAGTAATATTGTGAAATATTTTTACTTTTTAAAAAACTGCTTTCTATTTTAATATATTTTAAAATGCTATTTATTCCTGTGATCAAAGCTACATTTTCAGCATCATTACTCCAGTCCTAAGTGTGACAATTTCCTTGAGAAATCATTCTAATACACTAATATAATTTTTTAAAATACTTTTATTTAGCAAGGATGCTTTAAATTGTTCAAAAGTGATGATAAAGACATTTGTAATGTTGTAAAAGATTTCTGTTTCAGGTCAGTGCTGTTCTTCTGAACTTTCTATTCATCAAAGAAACCTGAAAAAATTCTACTCAGCTGTTTTCAACATAATAATAATAATAATAAATGTTTTGTTGAGCAGCAAATCAGAATATTAGAATGATTTCTGAACAATTATGTGACTGGAGTAATGATGCTAAGAAATCAGCTTTTAAATCACAGGAATAAATTAGATTTTAAAATACATTCAAGTAGAAAACAAACTCTTAAACAAGAGTCTTGTTTAAAAAAACATAAAAAATCTTAGTGTTCAAAAACTTTTGACTGGTAGTGTATTTTTATGTAAGAACAGCATTTCTTTGAAATAGAGATTTAATGCGCCCTTGCTGTATTACAAGTATAGTGTTGTAGAAACTTGTTTAACACTGTTTGCCATGTTTAAATCCATTTGATTTTCCCTCAGAATTGGTGCATAAAATAAAGTATGCAGATCCGGTCTGGGCCCAAGTTGTTTTTCTATGCAAGCATCTGCTAAGAACATAAGTGTAGTGTAACATGTACGGATCTGAAGTGGCTATTTAGATGTTCATGAAGCGCTAAACAAATATTACAAATCTTTGATCAAGTTTATCTGCGCTGTGCTTCTGTTCCACAGCAGTTTTTTATTTGGAAATACTGTAAACGCTCTTTAAGAGCATCTTGTAATCAGTTACATGCATAATTCCAGATGACCTACACACAAATCAACCTCAGTAGAGAACTAACACTGTACGGGTTGTTTCTATCACTTAAGTGTGTTCTCTGAATGAATCTCATTCTGTGTTTGTTATGCTGCTTATGGGATGTTTGCTCCAGGCAGCTTTTCTGCATCTCTTTCATTTTTATTCTGTGCTTTTGATTAACTTTTTACCATTTTACGCCCCAAGTGGGACATTGTGAGGCCAAAAAACAGTACAGAAATGGTCCTTCTTTTTCTAAAGATAATATAAAACCTGTTCTTTCTTAATGCCTGTTCCTTGTCTTATATTAATTGGATATATACCAATATAAACCCAGATAGATAGATATTTGGGATCAGTACGATTTTTTAAAAGAAGTTTTTATCCTAATCAAGTCTGCATTTATTTGATTAAAAATACAGGACAAAACAGTAATATTGTGAAATATTATTGCAATTTAAAATAATGGTTTTCTATTTTAATATATTTTAAAATAAAATTTATCACTGTGGTACTAAACTGAATTTTCAGCATCATTACTTCAGTCTTCAATGTCACTTGATCGTTCAGAAATCATTCTAATATACTAATTTATTATCAATGTTGGAAACTGTTGTACTGATTAATTTTTTTGGAACCTGTGATACTTTTTTGAGGATTCTTTAAAGAATAAAAAAGTTAAAAAGAACAGCATTTATTTGAATTAGAAATGTTTTGTAACAATATCCACTACTGTTCAAAATTTTGGGGTCAGTACTTTTTTTTTGAAAGAAATTAATATTTTTATTCAGCAAGGATGTGTTAAATTGATAAAAACAAATGATGTGAAAGACTTACATTGTTGCGCTTTTCTTTTCTGAATAAATGCTATTCTTTTTTTTTAATTCATCAAAGAATCCTGAAAAAGGTATCACAGGTTCCAAAAATAAATAAATTAATTAATTAATTAAAAATAACAATATTAAGCCATAAAAGAGTTTCCAATATTCCAGTATTCCACTTATAATTACTTCAGAATAACTCACACCTCTAAAACTAAACATTTAGAATTTTGACATGAAAAGAAAAATACTATATAGTTTATATTGTTTTTTAATTTCAAGGAAATTTTAGAGGAATCCCTCAACCCCCTGAAATTTGGGATTTTAGGATGAAAAACAATTTTTAAAAAATGTTTTAAAAAAAATTACAGAGTACTAAAGACTGAAAATCATTAATTAATTAATTAATTAATTAATTAAAATAAAATAAAAATATTAAGCAACACAACAATTTCCAACACTGATAATAAATTAGCATATTAGAATGATTTCTGAATGATCATGTGACACTGAAGACTGGAGTAATGATACCGCAAAAAAATCAGTTTTGCATCACAGTAATAAATTATTTTTAAAGTATATTAAAATAGAAAACAGTTATACAGTTTATTTATTTATTTACATTTTTCTCTCTATTTTAAAGACAACATGACCTCAAAATGGTTCAAAATATTCTTACTTAATGCATATTGCTTGTCTTATTGTTGGATTCATACGAATGTATCGAATCGTCTATATTTTTTCTAGTTTAAACTTCCAGCTTTACACTCAAATATGAATTTTTTCAAAAGTTAAACAGGTTATGAATGCCATTCCCTGGAGGCACCATGGTACCTTAATATATACTATGGTACATGATCTCTTTTTTTATGTTCATACCCACAAGCATCTCTTTTGTCAGTTCAGGCTCCTTGCAAGTAAGCCATTTGTGTTCAAAAGATTAAAACTCCCCTGTGATTCTCATAATTGAATAAAAAGGTGCCTCAAATTCCAACGTAACCGAATTGCCCCCGAAACTGATACGGTTGCTATGGCAACGGTGGAATGCACCCGTTCGGAATGTTGCGAGTTGTTACAAAAAAGCATTACTGCCTATGCAGGAGGCAGAGAGAACCTCTTTCATCCACACAAAGCCCAATTCAAGGGATTTCGTTTGTTTGCTTCCAGGCTTCAGGATCCGTGAGCTCCGAGGGAGGACGCATTGGACCGCAAGCCAGGAATCCGAAAGCCGAGATGGACACGGGCCACGCTGGACCTCATCCCACACGCAGGCGTGGAAGTGAACCGGAGTCCTTCAGCTCTTCAATATCATCTATCACTATCACTTCCAAGAAGGTCGCACAAACAAACTCCAGGCCTCAGAATGACCTCGCCAATGGACAAAGAAAAGCCCTAGTGGTCAAAGTCACCGAAGAGAGGACGAAAAGCGCCACCAGCCAGCCCGTCGCCAGTCGAGAAGAAATGGATCACGGCGTGGTACTGAGAAGAAAAGCAACCATTGTGAAAATGACCGAACAGAGAGAGCGGTTCAGTACGGGGCAGTACAGACACAGCTATACTGAAGGACTCAACGAAAACCAGTTAAACACTGAATCTAAAGTCAATCCCTCACCTTTAAACCAACCATTAACTATAGCTCTAGAGCCAGGAGGAAACCAGTGGAGGTCCCACCACAGATCTAGCCTCTCATTTTACCTCAACAACCCAAATGACAGCACCACAACATGTGAGAGCGGCACCAAAAAATACAAGCCACCTCGAAGGCCTCTCAGCTGCGACGCAAGCCTGTTTAACCGCACAGAACTTGGCACTAATGCAGTTGCACATCCAGCGTTTCACAACAAGAGCTCTCCTGTTCCCCAGAAGACAAATATTGACCTTGTTAGTTCCAGCAGCAGCGAAGCAAGAAGGCGCTCGGCCTCCGGTGGCGAAGACGGGAGCGTGAGGAAAGAGGGATTTGAGTCGGATCGAAGCGAGCGAGAAGAACCTATTTCGGGAATCAAACCTCTCACGCTACTGAAAGCAGCAGGTACTAGCAGAGCCTCTGTGGATATTGGGCGGTAGACGCGCAAGAGGAACACACTGTAGGCTGAGGCCGCGCGGCGCCGCTTTGATGTATAATGGATGAGTATTATCGTGTGAGAGAGCAGAGGTTTTTAATTGAAGCTTTTCACGGCGGATACGCACGGCAGCGGTGGACGGCGGTGAAACGGGAGATTTCGGCGCTGTCTCTCTCTTTCTGTCTTGCGTTTTCTCATCTTTTCATTTTCCCACGCATCTCTTTGCATGCATAATCTATTTCTACCCCGCTTTCAATACGGGTTTTTGAGCTTCCGTGGGAATTCAGAGCCGCTGCACGCAGAGAGAAATCTGACAGCCGCTGAAACACATGCATACACGTTTAACTATCTGAGGTCATGCATAGATGACTAGTTTGAAGTAAAGTCACTTAGAATTACTTCAGACTAACTCTTTAGAAGTTTTTATTTTACAAAAATTATAGATTGGTTTTTAGGACATTTTAGAGGAATTTTTAGGACATTTTAGGATTTCAGGATGGAACCTTTTTTAAAAACAAAAATGTTTCAAAAACATTTACAAAACATTTATTTTGGTTTGTATTTTTGTTTTCACACCCTTGAAATAAAGTCACTTAGAATTACTTCAGTCTAACTCACACCTCTAAAAGTAAACATTTAGAATTTTGACATTAAAATGCTATGTAGTTTATATTGTTTTTTAATTTCTAGGACATTTTAGTGGAATTTCCTCCCTGAAATTTGGGATTTTAGGTTGAAAATAAGGTTAAAAAGTTTAAAATTGTTTATTGATTTATTGATTTATTTATGTTTTCATAACTTTGAAATAAAGTCATTTAGAATTACTTCAGACTAACTCCTTAGAATTTTTACATAAAAAATTATATATTGTTTTTTAGGACATTTTAGAGGAACTTTTAGGACATTTTAGCATTTCAGGATGAAAAAAATAATAATAAAAAAAAACAATTTTTTAAATTTTAAAAAATTAAAAAAGTTTATTTATTTATTTTTTTTTACAGAATTCTAAAGACTGAAAAGCATTTATTTATTTATTTATGTTTTCACACCCTTGAAATAAAGTCACTTAGAATTACTTCAGTCTAACTCACACCTCTAAAAGTAAACATTTAGAATTTTTACATATATAGTTTATACTGTTTTTTAAATTCTAGGACATTTTAGAGGAATTTCCCCCTGAAATTTGGGATTTTAGGTTGAAAATTAAAAAAAAAGGTTAAAAAAAACTTTTACAGATTTCTAAAGACTGAAAAGCATGAATTTATTCATTTATTTCATTTATTTATGTTTTCACACCCTTGAAATAAAGTCACTTAGAATTACTTCAGACTAACTCACAAATCTAAAAGTAAGCATTTAGAATTTTTAAAATGCTATATAGTTTATATTGTTTGTTGTTGTTTTTTGTTTTTTTAATTTCTAGGACATTTTAGAGGAATTTAACCCCTGAAATGTGGGATTTTAAGTTGAAAATATTAAAAAAAAAAGGTTTATGTTTTCGCACTCTGAAATAAAGTCACTTAGAATTACTTCAGACTCTCTTAAGAATTTTTACATAAACGAAAATTATATATTATTTTTTAGGACATTTTAGAGGAATTTTTAGGACATTTTAAAGGAATTTGGGATTTCAGGATGGAAAAAAAACTTTTTAAAAAACAAAAATGTTTAATAAAAATATTTACAGAATTGTAAAGACTGAAAATCATGAGATTCATTCATTCATTCATTCATTCATTGATTTATTATTTTGGTTTGTATTTTTGTTTTCACACCCTTGAAAGTTTGAGTTTAAAAAAAAAACATTTACAGAATTCTAAAGACTGAAAAGCATTTATTTATTTATTTATTTATTTATTTATTTATGTTTTCACACCCTTGAAAACTCACACCTCTAAAAGTAAACATTTAGAATTTTTACATTAAAATGCTATATAGTTTGTACTGTTTTTTAATTTCTAGGAAATTTTAGAGGAATTTCCCCCCCTGAAATTTATTTATGTGTTCACACCCTTAAAAAAAGTTAAAAAATTCAAATAAAAAAATGCTATTTACTTCATGTTACTTTTAAATTAATTTTCCACCTGAAAATTAGGTTTCAGGATGAAAAAAAAAAACAAAGAAATTTAAAAACATTTACAGAATTCTAATGACTAAAAATCATGAAATTTTCACACCCTTGAAGTCACTTAGTAAGTAACTTTCACCTCTCACCATTTTATGAAAAAAATGTTTTTATATATTTATATTTATTATATTTATTTATTTGCTTGTTTGTATATTTTTTCAAACCCTTATTCATTTATTCATCCATTGTTGCAATACAGTACAGTATTTATGTTTAATCACTGTATTTGAAAAATAAATTTTATTAATAAATGTGTATTTAATAGTAATATAATGTTTTACAGATAACATTTTAATATTTTTATTTGTTTTAGAAAGATGCGCTATAAATGTTTATTTATATTTAATTTATTTATATTTATTATATTTTATATTATTATATTTTTGTACTGTTAATTTAATATTATAAATTTCTTTACAAAATGATTTTTAAAATCCAAAGATTGAAGATAAAACTGTACATTGCAAGGAATTCGACATGATGTCTTTGTAAAACTACATACAGATTTGTTTTTATGTTTTATTTAATAAACATAATATAAATGAGTTTGTTGGAACTCCCTACTTCGGTATTTGCAGTAGCTGTCCATAGACCAAAAACATATTTTACGCAAAGCATAACCTAAATGCATTCATACATTGCGAGTATGTCAGTACTTTAACAGTAGATTTGGCCTGACTGAACAATATATCATTCTGCCGTACGACGTAGTACACTTGCATCACTTTCATTTCTGAATGCAACAACAAAATCCCGCTTGCACAGCCAGAAGGGTTTCCATTCTCATACTTGCGTGCAGTGTGTTTCAGGCCTAGTAGAGACTCTGGATGATGCACAGTCTCTTTGTTCTCAGATAACTCGACTGATCTGAGCGCAGACGCCGTCCTGGCCCTGAACGCCGCTGCGGTTATCGCCAACATAAAGCTGCAGGCCCGGCAGAGACGAACTACATCCCACACAGCAGCAGCAGGTACTCCTGATCTCTCCTGACCTTTGGCTTCTTCAAACACAAACTTCACTTGAAACACACTGACATTTAGCAAGATGAGGGGATTTTATGTAGACAACAGAGAGAGATTGATGTCTTTACACTCTGGACATGCAGCTCAACACACAGTTGGAGTTTCTCCTCCATTTCTCTGATACAAGACCTGCAGAATTTCTGCCTGTGCTGAGGTTTCATGACTGAATTTTCTTCCTCTTTGTGCGTTTAGCCGAGGATAGAGGGCAAAATGAACACGGAGAGCCCAGAGAAGATGCTAATGGGAAGAACAAAACATGTCCAGGGGATCAATGTGTGGATTTTGTCTCATTTGAGTCCCAAAATGACCTTCCTGAAACTGCTTCGGCTCCACTGTCACTTAGCGTGAGTTTCTCTCCTCTCTTCTGTTGTTTGCAAGTACTTCTGCGCCAAAATAATGCAGTTCATTGACTTGCTATCTAAATGTGTACATACAATAGACATCTACAAATAAAGCTGTTTTTAATTGCTGTAGATCAACTCAAACTTTAACCCTACCTCTAAAAGAAAATGTTTTTTACAATTTAAAAAAGCCATTATTTACTTAAACGGACCTTTTTGGTCATTTCAGCGTAGTTTAGGATTTCAGGATTTTTTTATTTATTTATTTATTTATTTTTAATTATCATCTGCTGAATTAAATAAGTTTGGAAATCATATATAAATCGTATATTTTTTAAAAGTAGGAAATAAAACAAATATACATTTGTGATTAGTTTTGCCATTTATAATTTGTATTTTACCAGTTATTTCATAATTAAATGTTTATTTAATAATTTTTAAAAATCCATATTTAAATAATGTTTTTTAATTTATTTTAGTAAAAATACATTTTAAATCTTGTTAATCTAAATAAATTTTGTATCTTTAAAATTGTATAATTTTATATATTGAATTATATATATGTTTATTATATTAGTTTTATATATTTAATAATAAATTCCATATAGTAATGCAATAATTTATTTTTTACTTCAGTGAAATGACCATTTTAGTATCAATTTTAATTTTAATTTCATTTTATATATTTAATAACAATAAATTACATATAATATTGCAATAATTTATTATTTATGTTAGTAAAAAGACCGTTTTAGTTTCCATTTTAAATTAATTTAATTTTATATATATTTAATAATCGTAAATTCAATTTAGTATTGCAATATTTATTTTTTACTTTAGTGAAATGACCATTTTAGTTTACATTTGAATTTAAATGTTATTTTATGTATTTAATAATAATAAATTCCATATAGTTTTGCAGTGATTTATTATTTACATTAGTAAAATGACCATTTTAGTTTCAATTGGAATTTAATTTCTTTTTATATATGTTTAATAAAAGTATATTCAATTTAGTAATGCAAAAAATTATTTTTTACTTTTTACCATTTTAATTTAAAGTTTACTTAAAATTTAATTTTATGTATTTAATAACAATAAATTCCATAAAGTATTACAATAATTTATTATTTACATTAGTAAAATAGCCATTTGTTTCAATTTTTATATAAATTTTATTTGACATATTTAATAATAATAATAAATTCCATATAGTACTGCAATAATTTATTATTTACGTTGGACCATTTTAGTTTCAATTTTAATATTTAATATTAATAAATTCAGTTCAGTATTGCAATATTTATTTTCTACTGTAGTAAAATTACCAAATATTTAATTAAATTTAATTTTATGTATTTAATAATGATAAATTCCATATAGTATTGTAATTAATAATTTTATGATTTAGTAAAATGACCATTTCAGTTTAATTTTTATTTTTAATTAGATTTTTTTTATATGCATATAAAAAAACATTGTAAACTGGTAAACCAGCTAATGACCATTTTAGACATCTTGATTTCTGAGTCAACTTTGAATCAAACAGCCCTTTCCTTTACTGTAAGTGTGCTCTGTGTGTGCAGGAGGCTTTAGCGATCAGTCGGCCTGATTTCATCCAGCGCTCACAGGCCAGAGTTCGAGCCCTGGAGAGGAGATCGCAGGAGAGGCAGAACTCCCACAGCTCACCGCAGACACCCGAGAGCGGAGGTGAGCGGCACACGCTATCAGCGGCAGACAGCTGTAAAACAATCATATCACTCATACACGTTCAAACGAACACTTTCATGCCTTCAGTGTTCAGACAGACTCTGTTTACCAAATCAGCATCTGAAATGAGAGCAGGGATTGTTCAACGCTGGAGAGAATATCAATAGGTGTTAAAAGACAGGAAATATCTCCCCCATCTGAACACTGTTAAAACTACATCACTGACATTAGACTTGCTTTTATTATAAAGCGCATTACTGACTCTGAATTTGTTTGATTCATGTTTAACAATGTTGTAGAATAATAATAATAATAATAATTAATAATAATAATAATAATAATATTACAAATAAGATGTCATTTTTTTATTACAATACACTTTTCAAAAAAATTATATATATATATATATATTTATTAGTAGTAGTAGTAGTAGTAGTATCATTATCAAAAATCTAAAATATATTAAACTATATACCAAATATATCAAATCAAATGTATTCACATAAAACACTACTGTACACCAATTTTATCATAGTTGTAAAATAATAATAATAATCATCGTCATCATTGTTATTATTATTACAAATAAGATGTATTTTTGTTCAAATTATTATTATTTAAAATATGAAATATATTAAAATATATTATATACCAAGTATATTTGTATATATTTCCATTATTATATCCATTATCTGTCATATTATTATTATTATTATTATTATTATTACAAGTAAATAGATGTACACTTAAAAAAATATTTATTTTGTTTTATATATTTTATTATTATTATTATTATTATTATTATCAAAAATCTGAAATATATTGACATATATACCAAATATATAAAATCAAATGTATACACATAAAAAAACTACTGCACACTAATTTTATCATAGTTGTAAAATAATAAAAATAATAATAATCATCATCATTGTTATTATATATATATATATATATATATATGTAATTAGCTATTGTTATTTTTATTATTACTACAAGTAAATAGATATACTATTTATTAATATTTAAATATTTATTTTGTTTTATTTATTTATTATTATTATTATCAAAAATCTAAAATATATTGATATATATATCAAATATATAAAAATCAAATTCATACACATAAAAAAAAAAAAAAAACATCTACCATACACCGATTTCATCACAGTTAAAGGTGAAAAGAAAAATGCTTAAACCAGCCCAAGTGGTTTAGCTGTATGTCCAGCTGCTGTAGTTTCTCCACATGTGCTCCAAATACCTAAAACCATCAAATCTGACTAGTAGAAACCAGTTTGACAGGCAGCTGAGAACAGCAAACCACATTAGGCTGGTTTAAGGTGCTTAATTGTGATAAAATCACTGTAACACATGGCCTCTCGTTGTTTAATGCGCACACAGAATGTGAATGGCTGTAAACATGGACAGCTGAATGCATAATCAAATTAGACAAAATATTACATAAACATGCAAAGGTATGCGTATAGCTTAAATAACAGCTGTTGGAAATCTGTGGCGCTTTTTGCATGCATAAATTCAACGTGAGCCTGATTATTCCCGTATTTCACTGCAGAGGACATATTGTAAACAGAAGGCTGGCTTGTTGTATTTTTTCAAAATGAGTCTTGATTATAGATTAACAATAAAACGGTGCACCAGTTTTCTGATTTTTGGGGATCTGAACAAGTTGGTTGAGCAGTATTTAATAATAGATTCTACTGTTTCTTCAGTATGATTTTATCATCAAATTAGAGTTTACCTATGCAGAAACCCCATTTATTGTGTGTGTTTGTTCTGCAGAAAGCCTTGTGAAATCCAAAGACAGAAGCATGATGGGAAAGAGTCTACAGCTGCGGTCCAGGAGGTAAAGAACATGCCGGTTCCTGTTTTGAGAAACACCTTTCCTGCTTTATTTGTCTTTCAGACACACACACACACACACACACACACACACACACACAGAGGTGTATCAGTTCTATCTGTATTGAAGGTGTTGTGTGTGTTTGTTTGTGCGGCCACAGGGTTTTGCCGCCCTGATTGTGCTTTTCACAGCTTGTTTGTTTTGCTGCCGCTGAATGAAACCTCATCCGATTAGATCTGGTCTCACTGTGCTTCCGAATTAAAGCTCCCTGATGCACGGCTGGATGGATTCTGCACGAATGAGTGCCTGTGTTCAGAAGTTTGATTTAAGCCACTGATGCAGCGTGTGACTGAATAACACGGGCGGTTATGTCAGATAACGGTGTAAATATTCGCTGTTTGTTTCTTAATTCTGATATATTCCTTTTCTTTTGATGAAAACTTTGCTTCTTGTTTCTTTTTATAAATAAAAGTTTACAGAGAGACCAGACTATGTGACAGACTCTAATGTGGCTTTTTTTTTTGACATTGCCAGTAAGAAAGTACATGTAGCAATCACCCAAAATACCCTGGAAACCACCCAGAACACCCCAACACCATAGTAAAACTCAGTAAACCCCAAAAACATTCTGAAAACCACTCAAAACACCTTAGCATCCACCCAGAACACCCCAAAAACACCCTGTCAACGCCCAGAACACCCCAAAACCATTCTGAAAACCACTCAAAAACACCCTAACAACCACACAAAACACCCCAACAATACCGTAGTAACACTCAGTACACCCCAAAAACATTCTGAAAAGCACTCAAAACACCTTAGCAACCACCCAAAACACCCTAACAGCACCCTATCAACACCCAGAAGTCCCCAAAGACATATTGGATACCACCCAGAACACCCCAACAATAGTCTATCAATCGAAACACCCTAACAACCACGCAGAACACCCCAACAACCCCCTAGCAACACCCAGAAAACCCCAAAAACATTCTAAAAACCACTTGAAACACCTTAACAACCACCCATAACACCCTAGCAACACCCAAAACACCCTAAAACCATTCTGAAAACCACTCAAAACACCCTAACAACCACACAGAACACCCCAACAACATCATAGTAACACTCAGTACACCCCAAAAACATTATGAAAACCACACCTTAACAATCACCCAGAACACCCTAACAACACCCTATCAACAGACAGACAACCACAAAAACATATTGAATACCACCCAGAACACCCCAGCAACAGTCTATCATTCGAAACACCCTAACAACCACACAGAACACCCCAACAATACCATAGTAACACTCAGTAAACCCCAAAAACATTCTGAAAACCACTTAAAACACCATAGCAACCACCCAGAACGCCTCAAGAACACCCTAGCAACATCCATAGGACCTCAAAAACATTCTGAAAAACACTTGAAACACCTTAACAACTACCCAGAACACCTTAACAAACATCCAGAACACCCTGTCAACACCAAGAACACCCCAGAACCATTCTGAAAACCACTCGAAATACCCTAACAACCACACAGAACACCCCAACAACACAGTAGTAACACTCAGTACACCCCAAACACATTAAGAAAACCACTCAAAACACCATAGCAACCACCCAGAACACCCTAACAACACCTTATCAATGCCCAAAAGGCCCCAAAAACATTCTGAATACCACTCAAAACACCTTAGCAACCACCCAAAAGACATGGACAACACCGTAGTAACACTCAGTGCACCCCAAAAACATTCTGAAAACCACTCAAAACACTCCAACAATACCCAGAACACCCCAAAACATCCTAGTAATCACCCTAATATACCATATCAACCACCCACACTACCCCAAAACACTCTAGCAACCATCCAGAACACCCCAGCAACATTACAGCAACTCCCAAATATCCCAACAACACCCTAGCAACAACCCAGAACACCAAGAACACCCTAGTAACCACCTAATATGCCATATCATCTATCCAGACTACCCCAAAACACTCTAGCAACCATCTTTAATACCCCAGCTACACCCTAGCGACCATCCAGAACACCCCAACAACATTCTAGAAACTCCCAAAACATCCAAGCAACCACTCTAAATTCCCCAAAACACCCTAGTAACCATCTAAAATACCCAACAACACCCTAGTGACAGCCCAGAACACCTGAACAACATTCTAGCCACTGCCCAAAACATCTAAGCAACCACTCAAAATTCCACAAACACCCTAGCAACCCTACAGGAACACCCTGACCTCATTGCAGTGACTTTTGCACGCACATGCGTCACTTTCTTATGCAACACTGTTCCATTTGCTGTGTGCGTCAGTGCTCAATTATAAACTGCAGCTAGTATATCACACATGCTAACCTTGAGCTTTGATTGACAGGAGTTATAACCAGCTCCCTGAAGTGAAGAAGAGGAAAGAGGAAGAAAAGAGGAAAAAAGAAGAGGAGAAAAGAAAACTGGCATCTCGGACCAACAGGCTGCGGGCAGAGCTCTTTAAAAAGGTAGACATATTGTTTGCAAACGTGCAGGACTGATCTGAGAACAGTTAAGAAGGCTTAGTAGTGAAGACTGATCTCAGATCAGCTCTGAGGTCTATCGATAATCATTACGCACAGGCTCTCTCTCGCTGTGTGGGATTGAATTTTTGAGTCCGTGTTAACTGGTTCAACAAATTAGATTAATTCTCAGCATTAATCCTGAAAGTGAAGCTTTTCCAATATGCTGTCGCAAGGTGTTCGGTTATCTTAACAAAATTCCCTTCATTTAATCGGACCGGAGAAGGACGCCTTCTCTAAGCCCGTTCCGCCCTTTAAGCAGTGGGAATTGATTTTGGCCGATGTATTTTGTTTCTAAACACCTCTTACTCTAAATATAGACTAGTCCCAACGCAGAACACGGAGTGATATTCAACACATTTTCTGTCAGAAAACACACATTTCCAGGCCTGTCTTCACATTCACACACATCACACATCACACTGACTGGTAACAATCATCTCTGCTCAGAGTGTTGCTTTTGATAGGCAGCTCTTCACCAGCATTTGTTTATGTTATTGTTTTTAGTGTCTGAGTGAGTTGAATAAATCCTTACACCATGTCCAAACCAGGAGCACACAGTCAATCACAATATATTTAGTGTTTAATATATTCATAAGGAGTGAAATTTTGACCCAATGAAATTTAGCAATGGGCGGGGCTACCCAGTGTGATGTCACAGCAATATTATTTTATTATTATTTATACACTATTATAGTTTCTTTTAACATTTTGAATTAGCCTTTTTAGATTTTCAGTTTTCATTTTTAACAGTTATGTGCTTGTTATTTTTTTTAATAAAACAAATATTGAATATATTTTAATGTATTTTTATCTTAAATAATAAATAAGATTGTAATATATATCAATTTATTAAGTGTTTTATTTTAATATATTTTTGTTTTAAATTATTTTAAATTATTTTATTACATTTTATTTACTTATGTTTTAAATGATTAAAAATATATATATATATATATATTAGGGCTGGCAAAAGATTAAACATGATTAATCGCATACAAAATAAAAGTTTGAGTTTGCCTAATATACGTGTGTGTACTGTATGTAATTATTATGTATATATAAATACAAGCACGTTAATGTATATATTTAAGAGATATTTACAAGTATATGTATTTATTATAATTTTTTTAGAGTTTATATTATATTTAAATAAAAATATTTTGTACATAACATATTTCTCTTAAATATATACATTAATTTGTGTGTATTTATATATACATAATAAGTACACACAGTACACACATATATTAGGCAAACTTTTTTATATATATATATATATATATATATATATATATATATATACATATATATAGTATATATTTATTTATTTATTTATTTTTCCAGTATGGGCAATGCCAGTTCGTGTCTCCACACACAATGGCACGACATTTTGTGTAAATGTGTGACACTGTTTTGAAAGTCTCTCAGTTCTCTGAAGTCTCAAGGGCAGACCTGAAACCCAAATCCGTCAGGGTCAGAGTCCAGTGTTGTGAGCGTTAATGGGAGACTGACCTATGTCTGGTGTGTAATTATGCTGAGAGGGGTGAGTCGTGTCAGACTCCTACTGACACCGCATTAAAGTGTAATTTTTCTGACGACATCCTGGGGGTTAATTAAAACCTGTGGGCTTTAGATTAAGGTGAAACATACCAGAGATGAAAGCGAACCAGGTGTGCGTGTGTGTGTATTACAGCTCATAGATGATTCTCAGGAGTACTTAATTCTGATTCTGCTCAAAATTTATAAATAAAATATTATGGTTTTGGACATGGTACTGTAATACCATGAATATAATGATGGTAATCATTTACTACCATAAAAAATGAAATAAAGAAATAAACCCAGAACAACAAATAACTGAATAAAATCTGATAAATACTGATAGACTACATTGTTAAAAACACACACAAACATATATAGTTGAGGTCAAAAGTTTACATACACCTTGTAGAATCTGCAAAATGTTAATTATTTCACCAAAATAAGAGGAATCATACAAAATGCATGTTATTTTTTATTTAGTACTGACCTGAATAAGATATTTCACATAAAAGATGTTTACATCAGTAACATCAGTTACAGTCCACAAGAAAAAATGATAGTTGATGATAGTTTACATACACTGAACTCATTAAGAGCTGTGTTGTTACCTGAATGGTCCACAGCTGTGTGTGTTTTTTTAGTGATATTTGTTCATGAGTCCCTTGTTTGTCCTGAACAGTTAAACTGCCCACTGTTTTTCAGAAAAAAAGCCTTCATGTCCCACAAATTCTTTGGTTTTTCAGCTTTTTTGTGTATTTGAACACTTCAACAATGACTGTATGATTTTGAGATCCATCTTTTCACACTGAGGACAACTGAGGGACTCATATGCAACTATTACAAAAGGTTCAAATGTTCACTGATGCTCCAGAAGGAAACACGATGCATTTAGTTGGGGGGTGAAAACTTTTGGAATTTGAAGATCAGGGTAAATTTAACGTATTTTATCTTCTGGGAAACATCTTCTGTAGCTTCCGAAGGGCCGTACTAAATGAAAAAATGTATGATATTTAGGCAAAACAAGAAAAATGTACACATCTTCATTCTGTTCAAAAGTTTTCACCCCCTGGTTCTCAGTGCATTGTTTTTCCTGCTGATGCATCAGTGAGTGTTTGCACCTTCTGTGATAGTTGTATATGAGTCCCTCAGTTGTCCTCAGTGTGAAAAGATGGATCTCAAAATCACAGTCATTGTTGGAAAAGGTTCAAATACACAGGAATGCTGAAAAACCAAAGAATTTGTGGGATCTGAAGGATTTTTCTGAAGAACAGGGGGCAGTTTAACTGTTAAGAAGAACTATCACGAAACAAAAAACACAGCTGTGGATCATTCAGGTAAGAACACAGTAAGAATCAAGCGTATGTAAACTTTTGAATGGGGTCATTTTTATAAATTCAACTATTATTTTCTCTTGTGGACTATATGTAAACATCTTTTATGTGAAATATCTTATTCAGGTCAGTATTAAACAAAAAAAAAACATGCATTTTGTATGGTCCCTCTTATTTTGGTGAAATAATTAACATTTTGCAGATTCTGCAAGGTGTATGTAAACTTTTGACCTCAAATGTATATATTTTACTTTCAGTTTAAAGTGTTAAATATATAAAATGCTATAGTGACATCATTCAGGCTACATGTCATACTTTCCAGCCACCAGATGTCACTATAGGCCAGAATATCAGGGTAGGTTAGTCAAAAAGTCACCAGATTCTGAGACTGAAGCTTTGCTTACTACAACATATACACATTTACATATAAATGTATGTGTAGTCTACTCAGGTATTTTTTAATTTTCATATGGCAACTCTTTTAGCAATTTTATAAACTCTTTCATCAGTTTCATCATGAGATAAGTTATGATCGTATGCTGTTCTGAACACGGCCGAAGTTTCATCCTTTATTTATGTATTTCCTATTCTAACATTACTATGTATTAATAACATTAAATTATTGATGACTATAACAGTGGTGGTGTGTGTATGTAGGTGTGCATGTGAGAGGCGAATGATAGGAAAATATTCTGTGTGCAAACCTGTGTGTGTGTTTTGAATGCTCTCTGGTTGGCAGTGCTGTAAAGAGCTTCATTGTGCTGTCTGTATAGAGCCACTGTTCACAGGAACGAACACCCATCCACTGCCAATGAAACCACTGCACATGCACATGATAACACGCACACACACAAACAAAAATAGACAATAAAATCATTGCCAGCCAGTATGCGTGTGTCTGTCATGAGGCTGGACCTATTTCCAATATTCCGTCTCTGGGCGATTCTTCAACATACTGTTTGTCTGTTAAGATGAACATTTATCTCACATCCTGGAAAATCTGATCCTGTCCTTGATCAAGAGCATTTGGAAAATTTAATCCCCAGGCCAAGAGTTTGTTTCTTCATGGGAACAGATTTGGAGAACTGCAGCATTACATCACTTGCTCACCAATGGATCGTCTGCAGTGAATGGGTGCCGTCAGAATGTGAGTCCAAACAGCTGATAAAAACATCACAATAATACACAAGTAATCCACACCACTCCAGCCCATCAGTTAACATCTTTCAAAGCCAAACACTATGTGTTTGTAAGAAACAAATCCACATTAAGAAGTGTTTAACTTCAAACCAAAATATGAGTCTACAATCCATAATAATGCTTCATCAGTGCAAAATTCAGTGCTGTTGTCTATCACATATTTGTTTAGAGCTGTTTTGGATAGTAAATGGTGCTTGATTTGTGCAGATTTCTCTCCTGATTCAGACGAGATGACTTTTTCACTGGAGGAAGAGTCATTGTGGATTGTAGAGTCGTATTTTAACTGATGGTTAAAGGGTTTGAAGTTAAAATATCTTAATGATGGATTTGTTTCTTACAAGCATGCAAATTTTGACTTCAAAAGATGTTAGTTGATGGACTGGAGTGGTGTGGATTACTTGTGGATTTTTGTGATGTTTTATCAGCTGTTTGGACTCTGACGGCACCCATTCACTGCAGAGGATCCATTGGTGAGCAAGTGATGAAATGCTACATTTCTCAAAATCTGATGAAGAAACAAACGCATCTACATCATTTCAGCAATTTTTTAGTTTTGAGTGAACTATTCCTTTAAAACATTTTGTAAATATGTTACAGAAGGGAAAGTCTTGGTGGGGAAGGAGCCATAAAGAAAATTCTTGCAAAGTGAACCTATCAACACTCATGAGAAACAGTAGATGTTTAAAGCTACTTTCAGTCTCTTTCTTAAAACTACAATGATTGCTTTTTATGCAGCTTTTTTTAAAAACACCCTATGGGATAAAAGAATCACCCAGACATCTAGTATTAATTATGATGTGTTTCAGCAAAAACATTCGGTGTGTCCAACTCTTGCTGACCACAAATGATGGACGTTTGGAATAAAACTAACCAAAGGCTTTTTATTATTTATTTTTTTACAGAAACTTCTGGAGCAGATTTTGCAGAGAGGAGGAAATCACTGACACCGCCTTGGACTCGTGTTCCTTCTCACTCCACAGTCCTCATGCCGGCCCTTGAAATATATGACGTGACATTAGTTGCAAACGTTATGGAATAGTTCCTTTCAAAATGAATGTGCCTTAAACATGGACTGCAGCCTCATTTCTGTGGCTCTGGATTACATCTTCCTCTCTCTCTGTGCAAACTGTGGTTTGAAATAATTAAGGTTTCTTAATGTCAAGACTCTTATGTTCCACTAGGCTGCATTTATTTGCTTAAAAATACAGTAAAAACAGTAAAAATTGTGAAATATTATTACTATTTAAAATAACTGTTTTCCATTTGAATATATTTTAACATGTAATTTATTCCTGTGATGCAAAGCTGAATTTTCAGCATTATTGCTCCAATCTTTAGTATCACATGATCCTTTAGAACCATTGTAATATGCTGATTTGCTGCTTAGGAAACATTTATTATCAGTGTTTGCTGCTTTATATTTTAATGGAAACCTTGCATGGATTCTCCAGACAGTATCACATGATACTGATGAAGACACTGATAAAGTCTTCTGCCTTCTTTGAGATGCCACAGTTGCCTTAAAGATGGATTGTTTGCCCTTTCTGTCTCTCTGTCCTTGTCATATTACATTACGTAAGAGACACAACATAAAAGAGCACATTACGGCTCTGGTCGTCATCGCTAAAAGCCTAAAATCCAAGATTCTTATAACATGAAGGGCCTGATCACACTCTCAGCCTTGCAGTCGCAGGTTCTGCGGGCTCATTATGACATCAGTAGCCTTCCTCTGTCCGTGTCTCTCTGAGCCATTAGCCGGGAGCAAAAGGAATTTGACCTCGTCTGAATAGGAATGCATCACTAATGGAGTCGAGCACTCGCGCGGGGTGAAAGAGGCTTTTGTCCTCTGTCCGAATGAGCCAAGACAGTCCCACATGTGCCTGCTCAGACGGGACATGACTGTGCAATAGTCTACAAGCCATAAACTAAAGCCTTGCAGTAAAGCTTGATTTGAAAGACCTTATATTATGTCCTTTATTGTGTTTGGTATATTAACTACTTTACATGTTGTACATGAGCTAGACAATGATGCATTTTAGGACTTTAAACAAGTACAGAAATATAATGTTAAAGGCGTAAAGGCTCAACTAAGGACAAATTATATTCCCCGTAAGGCAAGTCATTTTACTAAACCATCTTGTAAATGCCTCTAAGGCAGCTATAGAGTGTTTTCACAACGTGTCATTAATCGGCCATATTGGCAACACTGAATGTAAACAATGCCACTGAACCACACGAAACTCTCATTGATCAAACTCAGATGATCAATTATTGTCATGTTTTGGCCTGTACTAATCATTCAGACATTTGGAGTACTATAGACTGCCAAAAGTTATAACAAATCAAAGAGAAGAGTGCAAAAACTGTCTGAGGAACAAAAGGCGTTTGTAATGTTGGTCAGACTGAACCAGGATTTCCAGGGCAAGAATCTTGGCAACATTCATGTTTGTTCTTATTTCCAGTCAGGTAGGTGAAATATTAGCTTAAGATCTTATTTAATACTGCTTGTATGTATCTTTACCACCTATTAACTTTAGTTTGTCAAAATATTCTGCCTTTTCCTGCTCACTTAGTCCTTCTCTATATAATTTAGCAGCTTCCACACATTTTTTCCTTTGGTTTAGACAGCATGAGTTAGCAGAACAAGGCATTCAGAAGTACATTAACCACTGTTGTTTACATCCGAGTATCGTTAGTATGGCCGCGCATCCGGGTAACTAAACAAACCGTGACGTAAGTGGAAACCCTCTATTTCAGTCATGCAAGGAGCAGCTTGTATTTCTTTGAATAGAGAAAAATCAAATTCGCCAAACTGTGCAGCAATATTACTTTTTAAAACAACAACTGTCTCATAAATTTTGTCTCATGCTCAAATAGCGTTAAAAAGCTTATTTTTAGAACGGCCAACGCGCATGAGCAGTTCTAAACACACGTTCGCAGCCGGAGCCAGGGTTGCCAGGTTTTAAAACCCACCCCAATTGTCACTCAAAACAAGCCCAAAACTAGCCCAGTCGCGTTTCAGGTGGGATTCCCAGGTAGAAATCACGTTCTGGGAGGTAAAATTTGGCGGGGTTCCCTTGGTAAAATTTGCATAACCTGTGGGAAAACCGTGGACTTGGCAACACTGACTGGAGCTTGTAACGTAGTGTTGCCAAGTCCCGCGAATCTGGGCTACTTTAATACTATTGCCGCCGGTTGAAGCGACCACAATAACGTAATATTTAGCTTCTAGAATGCTAATTTTACCAGAGGAACCCCAACAAAAACCGTGTAATTTACTCCTGGAATGTGATTTTTACCAATTGGGCTAGTTTTGAAAAACTGCAGCTGCTATAACGCGATGATTTTACCGATTAGCGATTGGCTCTTTTATTCAGAAAGCGGGACTATTCCGCCATATTACGCGTTGTATTTTCTCCCATTAGAAAGTAATTTGAGGGTTTTCGTTTTTGTATATCTAAAGCCTTGCTAAAGTCTTTGGTAAAAATATAGTAAAAATGTCCGCTTATGTCGTATTTGCATTTACAGGTTAATCAAGAGGGCGCTCGAATTTGCTTTTTAAGTTGTTATTCAGGTAAATAGCTATATCAATGTTGGCTTTATGGACCATTTTGATGTTTTATGCCTAAGACTCCCAAACTGTTTTGTAATCCCCCTGAAATTTGATTTTAATAACTTGATAGCCTAATTTAACAACACAATTGCATGTTTACCATTCTTTGATGACTGTGAGTAGTCACATGACATGCTGGTAAACAAATATTTCATCTTTTTTGGATTTTATTTATTTATTTGTTTTATTAAGTTACAATGTAATTAACATTTTAATAATTAGTAATTAGTTTTGAATTAAAATTAGTTAAAAAATTAGTTTTAATAAACCTACAAATCCATACCAGTGTTAATTTAGCTGAAATAACTTTTTTTAATATATATTTTATATTTTGTTTTAATGTATATTATGCATTTCTACTATATATATATATATATATATATATATATATAAACTACTTTTTATTTACTTTTTATGTTTGTCAACTGTAATAATAGAACAAGACGCAAATGGCCGAAGACATCCAACTGATATATGGGTACAAAAAACTGCAGACAGAACGCAAGAACGTTTCCTGCTCAAACGGCCCCCGAGAGTCTCCATTTACATGCCAGTGTTGACAATTCAGCTCTGTGCTTTAAAAAAAAACATGTTTTATACCTTCTTATTTTCCTTCGAAGCCTTTAGCACAAATCTCAGAGCAGATTTTGTCTTCTAGGCCAACTGCATTTAGAGCCTTTTCCTAATGTCATGACGAATATTGATGTGTTTTTGCAAGAGGCTTTTCTCAGTATTCTGGGCTTTGAGTTTGATGCTAATAAAAATGACAGAATCCTAAAAGCACAGTCCTAAATAACAGGAAATCGAATACATTTCGGCTGGACGGATGGATGAATATTGCTCTTGAGAAACTTCTTCTGGCCTCGGATGAAGAGCTGTGATGAATCATAGCGGGATGTTGATTACTACAGCGAAATACTGACCTAGAATCAGAGCGAACCGCGCAAACCCATAAATCGCCTTTTCTCAGAGAATTATTGTGGCTCCTTAGATACAAAAGGGTTTTTACAAACTTTTAAAAATGACATGCTGAATGTGCAATAGGCGTTCGTGAAACTGGAAACCCTGGGGATTGTCTGTTCTGAAGTCAGTTCTGATAGTTTGGACCCGATCACCCCTGCTGAAAACAGGTCCGTACCTGGAGATATGTGAACCAGACCCCTTCTTCGATAGCAGAACTGAAGGATTACTTCATCAGGTGAAATGGAGACACCACAGGTACTCGATCATAAAGCATTTCTTGTTTTTTCCCACAGCAGTGAATGGACAGCACAGGTGAGAGCATGCAGTGAAGTTTATAGGACATGTATATGGTGATCACTGACCCTGCTTTACCACAGGAGCTCATCTGAAGACAGCTGGTACATTGACCCCGGGATGGGACGGGACAATCCCAGGCCTCTGAATTACATCAACAAAGAGCTCGGGGGCCCAGGAGGGCCATTCGACCAAATGGGGCCTTTTGTGTTCCTCATTAACATATGAGTAAGTAATGACTTAAGTAATGATTTTTGCTATGGGCTGTTATAGGTGTTTCCCTGAACACATGAAAATCTTTATGTTAATTTGTATGATCTATTTGATGCTTTTGTAGGCTTCTCATAATTATTTTTTATCCTTGTTATCTTTGATCAATGACTGGATTATTTTGTATATATATATATATATATACATATATATAATGTATATGTATATATATATATGCATATGTGACGATCTTTTTTTTTGCATTTAATTTTTGATAATCATTGCAATTTGTTAACACATCGTTGTCTAGTAGATCTTTTTACTATGAAGAAATACATTTAAATTCTTATTAATCACCTGTTTCTGAATGACCCGTGAACAATTCATGGAAAAAAAAATCCTGGTGGGCAGTGACATACATTAAGTAATATAATTATTTTGACTTGCTCTGACACTTATGCATGCATTAATATTTCATTAAATCATTCTTTAAAAGCGAACTGCTCTCCAAATGGGGGTTCAATGTTAAAGTCTGTTTCTTTTCTCCGGCTACGGGACAGTCTTTGAGTTGAGGTTGTGTTTCAAATGGATTTCTCCTCTCTCTTGAAGTTGGATCCATTCCTGTCTGATATTTTGAAATCGGGGTAATGCAAGAACCGAATGATGAAATCACAGTGTTTTGCTCTTTCGAAATGAGATTTCACTCATGTGGCTACAAACCGAGCGCTGTTGATGTTGTTATTGTGCTCAGATCTCTCCTGCATGTGCAGTTTGAGCTTTCTTTTGTGTTCTTTATGTGTTTCAGCTTTTAAATAATGCACAGGTTCATCATGGAAGTGCTGATTTCACACCTGCGTTAATGCTCTTGTGCAGCAGTCAATCAAGCCGGATTCACAGATTCAGTGCAGTAGTATTGAACCCGCAATGCACATTAAGACTCAACTCTAACTGTGGTGGAAACATGGTAGACAATTTGCATTATTAATTTAATTCTTTACTGATATAAGAGGTCACAAGAGGTCAGAAACAAGATTTAAACGAACCACAGCTATAGGCGGAAAATGCTACCAAAAACCACAAAGCAGTCATTTGAATCATTTGATTCAATGATCTTCTGGTAGTTTGGAAAACACTTCTGGACCATAAAACCAGTCATGAGTAGCACAGGTATATTTGCAGCAATAGCCAACAATACATTGTATGGGTCAAAAATATAGATTTTTCTTTTATGCCAAAAATCATTTGGATATTAAGTAAAGATCATGTTCCATGAAAATATTTTGTAAATTTCCTACCGTAAATATATCAAAACTTAATATGCATTGCTAAGAACTTAATTTGGACAACTTTAAAGCCGATTTTCTCAACATTATTGTACATATTGTATCTTGGCCAAATATTATATCCTAACAAACCACAAATCAATAGAAAGCTCATTTATGATGTAAAAATCTCATTTTCAAAAAGCTGACCCTTATGACTTTTGTAGTTCAGGGTCACATATAGTTTTATTCATATATATGTATGGTATTTTTCAAATAGAAAAAATAAATGTTAATAAATATTGTATATAAATGTAAATATATTTTAATATGCAGATATTTTAATGTCCATTATGTATATTTTATTCTCCATTACTACATTAAAAAAATTATAAAACGTATATTTTGTGTATATATGTATATATAGGCCTGCAACCATTAGCCGAAAGCGTGACGGCTAAAAGGACAAGCTTTACTACACTGAATAAACAGCTTTTTAGAGGAAACGGCTTATCATTTAATGAATCGACAGCCTATCTGCTAATCTTTAACATGTTTTACACTAAACAATACTTTTGGATTTAACTATTTCTAGTTTACCAAGAAAAAAAAAACTCTGTTTTATAAGAAGTCACTGACTTTTTGCGCCAGGTGGAATTCAGCTTTCGTCATTTCTCATTCATTATCCGTAAACGGCGATTAAGTGTCGCACAACTCATTGACGTCAAGGCTGTAACGTGATTGGTTATTAAGGGACACGTGATACAAGTTAGCCGTTACGCTTTCTTCAATAGTAAGTAAAACAGGTTTTGTACAGCTAAAAATAAGACCGGAAGTCAAACCCATAAAATTTACAAATGGCCGCGCCCACTCTTACGGTAAGAATATATATGTATATAAAAGTGACAGCCTACCCCATATATTGTTACTACTTCCCTGGTGAAAAAACCAGCATATGCTGGTTAGGTAGGTTTTGATGCTGGTTTAAGCTGGTCCTTTGCTGGTTCATGCTGGTCCTTGACCAGCAACATGACCAGCATAAACCAGCAAAGGACCAGCATAAACCAGCTAAGGACCAGCTTAAACCAGCATCAAAACCTACCTAACCAGCATTCCAGCATCAAAACATAGCTTTTTCACCAGGGTTGCCCCGTTATAGGTCAACATATGTTGACCTGAACCGTTTTTTATCAAGATAACCTTGAAACCCGGGCAAGGATTGTCTGCTAAGCCTTCCTATATTGTTATTGTTTGTTAGCGAATGTTAATGAACATTGTTATAAACTGTTACCGCCGTGTCTGGTCTTGCACTCATCCAAAATCACAGGAGTCAAGACAGCGGCGCGCTCGCGCACACACACGCGCGCACCAACATTTGCTTGGGTTCATATGGCTCGTGCGCTCATGGAGAGCTGATGTGTGGCGCGCGCGTCCAAACGCTCTGAGAGTCTCTCACATTTCAGGAAGTGTCGGAAGTCCTCAGCTGCTGTCCGTCTGCCGTCGCCGCTCTATATTATGGTCGTGCAACCGTGATCCGCGTGGATCGTCCGTGTGGATCTCCGGTCGGGCACCATGTCCACCCGGTACAGCCCAAAGCGTGCGCTCCTGCCCGCGGTCTGCGCGCATGTTGTGTCCGTGCTGACAGTGTGCTGCGCCGGGAGCATGTTTACAGCCGGTAAGACCAAATTTAACTGCTTTGTGCACTTACAACTTTCACATGACTGTGTGGCTGCGACTCAAAACATAGTGTGCTGCCTAGTCAAACAACGTTTTTGGGCATCACACAAAAGTAAACCTGCACAGTTTATTTCAAACACGAATGTTTTGACTTTGACTGGTAATTTAGATAAAGTAGCTTGCATTTAGGTTACTTGGCATAAAACATTACACTTCGTGTCTTAGGATCAGATTGAGTCTCTGTTCTCAGAGAGCACAGCTGATGAATGTTGGACAGTTTGTATGAAGAACATGCTCTGAATTCCCCAGAGCGGCAGTTTTAGGGCATATTTGTGATTTATTAATAGAGGCATTAACTGAACATCTGTGATTTGCTGGTGGTTTTTATTTCATAACTTGTTTGGCGACCAGACGATAATTATGAGTTCATGGTAATGATTTTGTGGCACATACAGCTGAATGTGAGGGGATCTCACAAAACCTGCTCTAGTCATACTTAAAGCAAAGTTTTTTCTTTCTTCTTTCTTTATTTTTTTTTGGACCAGTGAGATCGATTTATTTATTTATTTGAGAACCTATTTGATTGATTGCATTATTATTTGCATTATTTTTAAAAGCAATATGCAATCTCAAAATTCCCGATGCATTACAGTAATGAGAATGGCTGGGGTAAATATGCTTTATTGTCATAAAAATAATGCCTTATTTAGAAATTCTGGTGCGAATGTTATTTTTCGGCATTTATTTATTTATTTTATTGATTGCATTGTTTGCATTATTTTTAGATACGTTTAGCGAATTTCACCCTTACATGCATTCTTGTTACAATAATGTTTATGAATTTTTAATTTAGTATTTTTAATTGTGGAGTATATATACATCCTACACATATCATGGTCCTATTATTGTACTACGGATTTAATTATGCTAATTTTAAAATAAATTAAGAAATCATTACAGTATATTTAGTGTAATATTGTATGACTCTATTACAGTTATGAGGATCTTATGAGAATAATGGCATTAACATAAATAAATAATCTCAAATGCCCAGATGCATTATAGTAATGAGAATTGCTGGGGTAAATATGCTTAACTGTCATACAAATAATGCCATAATGCAGAATTTCTTGTGCAAAAATTGCTTTTTTTTCGGTTACACTTTACAATGATGTTCATTAGTTCACATTAATTACTTTAGTTAACATAAATCAAGAATGAACAATACTTCTACAGCATTTATTAATCTTACATAATGTTAATTTCAGCATTTACTAATGCATTATTTGTTAGCATCAGTTAATGGACTGTGAATTAATATGAACTAACAATGAACGACTGTATTTTCATTAACTAACAATAACAAATGAATACTGTAATTGTTCATTGTTTGTTCATGATAGTTAATACATTAACTAATGTTACAAAATTACACCTTATTGTAAATTGTACATTTTCCCTTTCAATTTGGGGATAAGATGATGTGGGTTTGTTTTTGTGGCATCCACCGATGTAGAGTTTGGACTGATTCAGTGTAAGGAGACTAAACCTGAACAACTGAGTTGCAGACGTTTCTCTCGCTCTCGCTCTCTCTAAACACATCATCATTGGTAAAGTGCTCTTAATTAACACAGAAAACAATCAGTCTCTCTTCGCCTCATGATGCTACATGTATTTATTTATGTGTGTGAGTGATGATTATGTTATTTTGTGCTCTGCTGAGGTAATTGCATGTAGACGATCATTAATAGTTAAAAGCTCATTCATCACAGACCCGGTAACTGATATGAAATGAGACGCCGTGCGGGTTTGGTGGACACAGTCACGGTGATTATATGATGCTAGCACTAATGAAACAAACCCGCTCCATGCAACTCTGGCAGATTTGATAAATGACACAGCGCTGCAGCGACATGGTGCTTGATCAGCCACAGATACTCTCATTAAATCACAGCGCTTATACAAAACAGGTGTGCTGGAGGGAGGAGGAGATGTGGGGCATCATACAACCATCATAGCTTACAGTATAATTTGGAGAAATGTAGCAGTGCATCACTTGCTCAACAATGGATCCTCTGCAGTGAATGGGTGCCGTCAGAATGACAGTCCAAACAGCTGATAAAAACATCACTAGTAATACAGTCCAACAGTTAACATCTTGAGGAGAAAACAACCCCAAACAAAACCCAAATCTACACCAAAATTATTTTTAGTGCAATTTAAAAAGTACCTTTTGGTTCTCAAGAATTGCTCCAATCGATTCTGATCGATAATTCTTGATCTCCAGAATGATTCTACTCTTGTTTGATTTGTTAAAAAGAACAGTCTTGTAGTCATTTGTGAGTCATTAAAGTGAGACATGGGGGCAGAGAAACCCAGAAAGATGAGTGTGGAAAGATGTGAGATGGAAGTCAAGAGAAAGAACACAGAGGAAGACACGAGGAAGAGAGACGAGCCCGTCTCGGTGGGGCGTAAATCCAGAAACCGTTGATGTGACAACAAGGTTACCGAGACACGCGATCAAAGCGGCGCCGATACCCAACATGTGTTTGAGAGAGGATGTCGACTACCGCGTGTGAACACTGTCCCTGAGTCTGCTACAAACGCTCCCGTTCCCTCCAGACGCAGCGAGTGGGAAAACCAGAAAGTTCATTGCCACTTCTGTGAGTGTGCTGGCATGTTTGAAGTTCGAGTTCAGCAGAAGATGAAAACTCTCATCATTTTCTCGCCCTCATGTCATTACAAATGTGCCTGGTTTTCTTTCTTCTGTGGAACACAAAAGGAGGCGTTTTGCAAAATGTCCAGGTGTTATAATAGGTTGTCAAGCTCAAAAATGAGAGAAATACTTTAGAAGTGGTCCATAGTACATAGACTACCATTAAAAAGTTAAAGAAATTAATACTTTTAGGTGGCAAGAGTGCATTAAGTTGATCAAAAGTGACAGTGAAGACAGGTTTTCAACATTGATAGTAATCAGTTTTTAAATTTCTTGAGCAGCAAATCAGCATATCTGAAAGATTTCTGAAGGATCATGTGACACTGAAGACTGGAGTAATGTTGCTGAAAATTCAGCTTTGCATCACAGGAATAAATTACATGTGAACATGCATCCAAATAGAAAATGGGTATTTTAAATTGTAATAATATTTCACATTTTTGCCCTTTTTGCTGCGTTTTTTTTAATCAAATCAATCCAACCTTGGTGAGCACAACTTTCGAAAACATTGAAAAAATCTTATGAAAGTGTGTATAATATTCCAAGCACCAAAATTTCACTTGTTATTAACTGAAAATCTACCCTGTAGCTCTGAAATCACATTCACAGTCAGAGTTTTAAATGCATCATGTTGAAAACCAATGTCAGAAGTTTGTTCACAAGTTGTACAAACTACTTTTATGGTGCATTTTTGACAAACATTCATTCAGTGTTCATACAGATACTGTAAAATACAATTCCAGGAAATTCTTTTCAAGCGCTACTTTTTTGATTTTCAAGAACTTCAATCAGAGATCTCACTTACTGAACAACGTCTTCATTTCAAATTCTAAAGAAAGAGAAATAAATAAATAAAAATATAGTGAAACAAAAGTAAAGTGAAGCCCATGCTAAGTATTACTACTAAAGTGTTACAAAGTATAGCATATTTTTACTATAATAAAACCATAGTTATATTTCTTAAGGGATTTGTATTTTTGTATACTTTTTATAACTATACTGCATTAATGGTTTGATGTTTTCTACTGTTTAAGAAAAAATCTGAAAAAAGGATTTGCGAACCCCCACCAAAGTCCCGATCCTAATCTAATGATTTGCGATCCGCGCTCCGAAGTTTCGATCTAAATCAAATGATCCACGCTCCAAAGTTCTGATCTAAATCAAATGATTCGCACTCCAGGCTTCGAAGTTCCGATCTAAAGCAAAAGATTCACGAACCCACTCCAAAGTTCTGATCTAAATCAAATTATCCGCGCTCCGAAGTTCCAATCTAAAACAAAAGATTCACGAACCCACTCCCAAGTTCTGATCTAAATCAAATGATTCACGATCTGCAGTCTGAAGTTCTGATTTAAAGCAAAATATTCACAAACCCACTCCAAAGTTCCAATCTAAATCAAATGATTCACAATCCACGCTCAAAAGTTCCAACCTAAAGCAAAAGATTCATAAACCCATTCCGAAGTTCCGATCATCGGAATGCTCTCTAGGCTCTGAAGTTCCGATCTAAAGCAAAAGATTCATGAACCCACTCCAAAGTTCAAATCATATGATTTGGGATCTGCACTCCGAAGTTCCGAACTAAAGCAAAAGATTCACGAACCCACTTCCAAGTTCCAAACTAAATCAAATGATGCACGATCCGCAGTCTGAAGTTCTGATCTGAAGGAAAAGATTCACAAACCCACTCCAATATTCCAATCTAAATCCAATGATTCTCAATCCACCCTCAAAAGTTCCAACCTAAAGCAAAAGATTCATAAACCCATTCCGAAGTTCCGATCTAAATCAAATGATTCACATTTCAGGCTCCGAAGTTCTGATCTAAACAAAAGATTCACAAAACCACTCCAAAGTTCCCATCTAAATCAAATGACTCGCAGTCCACGCTCAAAAGTTCAAGGGTTTTCCAGGCCTTAAATTTCAGTCGAAGTCGAATTCAAGCACTTCAAGCGCCTTGTATGCACACTGTTCATAGCATGGACAACAAAAGTTTCACAGAAGAAAGAAAATCTATTTTTGGCTGAACTGTACCTTTAAGATTTTCATGCACTCACTTCCTCTGGAGAAGAAACATCAACTCATCTTCCCACAATTCCCCCCTGGTGTGAAACTCGCCGCGTCTGTGACAGGAAGTGGTTACCTGGCTGCTGTCGTTAAAGGCTAATGAGTGCGTTTATCAGAACAGGTGCCTCCCCGCGGTCTCACGAGGGCCGAACGCATCCGCGCGGCTGTTTTCCGAGTCCAGCATGTGGTCCTGCATTAAGGACGCTGGAGGCGGAAAATGACTGGAAATCTTTAATAGTGTAGTTTTATGAGCAGGCGTCTGCAGAGATTGTTGGGTTTATGGGTACGGTCGGCTGTTAAATGCATGAGGGTCGCGGAGATGCCGTTCAGAAGCATCTGTTATTTCGCATTATTAAAGTTAACAGGAAATCTAAATTGACCCTATTTGCTTTAGTAATGCACATTTGTAGTCTTGTTGTGTATGCTTCATCAGTGCATATTATTCTAAAGCAACTTATTGTTGATTCCAATAGCCAATGTAAATGTTGATATCTAGAGAGGAGAGAGGCCTGTGCAGATTTAATCCATGCATTGAAATTTGCCGTATATTTGATCATTTTGAGTTTGTGGTCAGTGGCTGATTGAGCAGCAAATCAGTATTTTAGAATAATTTCTGAAGCATCATGTGACATTGAAGACTAGAGTAATGATGCTGAACATACACAGAAATAAATTACATTTTAACAGATATTCAAATGGAAAACAGTTATTTTAAATTGATATCATATTTTACAATTTTATTGATTTACTGTATTTTTGTGAAATAAATGCAGCCTTGGTGAGCAGAAGTGACTTCTTTCAAAAATTGCATTAAAAATCTTACTGACCAAAATATTAAATGGTAGTGTATGATCCATTATGGATGCTATTTTATGTTGATTTTAAAAGGTTTTTGATGTGTCATAAGTCCTTCAGATCAGTTTTTGGCTTTTATTATCATCTGAATCTTTTTTGGTGAACTGTTCCTTTAAGAGTGTATGGCATGTCAGACCTTTAAAACAGAAGTTTTTAAAGTCAAAAGTATTTTGAATTTGGAAAAAAAAAAACTATGCAAACTATCCAAAGTGACTTTTATTGCATTCAAGGTTTGCATTAAATCAGTTCATGAATCGCCTGGGAATCGAACCCATGACCTTGCTGTTGCAAGCGGCATGACCAAGCTACAGGAATGCCATTTGATTACATTTTGAATTTAATGTACGAAACAATAGACTTTAAAATGGGTAAAACTGGTATTTTATGTTTATATTAAAAGGTTTTTGATGTGTTATAAGTCCTTCAGATCAGTTTTTGGCTATAAGTATCATGTGGATCTTTATTTTGGGTGAACTGCCCCTTTAAGAGTGTATGGCATGTCAAACCTTTAGAACAGAAGTTTTTGTGCATCTAAGCTTCTGTAGACCTTCCATTCAACAAAAGTTCTGATTTGATATATGGAACATCCACTATGTTTCACAATGCATTTTGAATCATTTCATGTAGAGTTTAACACTCGTTCTATCTCCTCGTGTCTTTTTATCAAATGACATTTTCAACCGTACAGTACGTTAACGGTCCGAGCGAGCAAGCGCTCATCCGCGCTGCCAGAAATGGATCGCGGCAGAGCTGAAAACAGCTGAATGGGATTGAGTATCTGCTGGTGAATGCATGTCGGCCAGAAGGAGTTTCAGGCGAACCGGCAGCTGTTCATACGCCACTGGACCATTGAGAGAGAGAGAGCAAGAGACACCCTGGAAAAACAGAGCGTTGAGGGTGTGGGGGGTTAATGAAAGACAGACGGAGAGGAGTAGAGAGAGACGGATCCCGCGCAGTGACGGACAGTCGCACGCATGTAGGTTAAACAGTGCAGAGGGCGTCTGCACGCATGGGAGAGAAAGAGAGCGGACCAACGTTTAAACTCATCTGACCCCATCCAGAACCTTTCACCCTCTCAATATGAAGGGCAGAAGCGATTATGTTCTCAATAAAGCTCAACAGCGGCCGCCCACCTCTTCAACGGCTCTGTTTTTCTCATTCATCTTCTCCATGGGGAATTCAAAAACTTGAAGCAAACCAGCTCTGAGATGAATCACCATATTTCATCTGCTAAATGAATACATGTAAACGCTCGTACTTGAATTTGAAATTAAAAGTATTTGGAATTTTGGAAAAATGACAAATGTACAAAACTTTTTTCAGTTCTGCATTTATCCGAAGTGATATTAGATTTAAAGTTTGCATGTAAACAGTTCATGCATTACCTGGGAATCGAACCCTTGGTGTTGCAAGCGGCATGACTGAGCTATAAATGCCATTTGATTACATAAATTAATTTAATGTACAAAAATAACATTACTGTAGAAAACAATAGACTTTAGGTCATTGATAATGAGATTGAATAGCATAATAAAGTAATTAAGCATGATTTTGTAGAAATAAATTGATTTGTGGCTTCTACAGAAGCATGTTGTCACTGAACAAGCACTGATTTCATTATAGGTTCATACGTTATTAAATAAATCACTTTTTTTGTGGAAAAAAAGGATGAGAATTTGACTTTTTGCTTTTGTTTTTTTTTCCCCTCCAAGTCCGTTTGAGCCTCAGTGACGTTACTTCTTTCATGAAGTAATTATGAATATTTTTGAACTGACTCTTGGCTTTAATTATAAATGTTCGAGGTGGCGTGTTTCAAAGAAGCATTATAATTTCAGATTTCTGGGAAGTCTGGAGAGTCAGCATGAAATCATAATGGATCTTATTGACCTCCTTTTTGATGAATTTTAAAATATTTATTCAATGGATCATCAGCATAGATTATTTTGAATATAAAAATAGAATTCAACTTTATTTCAAGCTCTTTTGATCTTGATATAATATTGATCTATTATTGGCATTATTACTATGGAAGATTAATGGAGGTTCTGAAAGCAGAACAGAACGGTCAGTGCCAAATTCTGTAAATCTAATTTATCAGTATTTTTTAAATTAAATTTAAAATTAAATTAAATTAATTTATTTTTTAGTTTTGTTTTTATTTATGGATTGTGTGTATATATATATATGTACATATTACTATTATTATTATTATTATTTAAACAGAATTTTTTTCTAATGCATCTGAAGAATTGTTTTTTTTTTCAATATTTTAATTGTAATTTTATTTATGTTTTTATTATTTTTTAATGTATGGATTGTATATTTATATACATATTATTATCATATTAATATTATTATTACATTTATTTTTATACAGAACATTTTCTAATGCATTTGAAGTATTTTGGATTTTCTCAATATTTTTATTGATTATTAAATCACAATATTAAACTATATTATTGTAGTGTAAAATAAAACCCAAATATTTAACAAAAATAACATGTTAGTGTTGTTTCCTCAATATTTTATTGTAATTTATGTATGTATTGGTTATTTATTTATTTGTATTAATTTTCTAATTTTTTAATTATTATTAGTATTATTACTATGGTAGATTTATGGAAGTTTTAGAAAGTAGAATAGAACAGTCATTGCCAATTTCTGTAAATATAATTTATCAGTACTTTTTTATTGAGATTATTAAATCACAATATTAAACTATATTATTGTAGTGTAAAATAAAACCCAAATATTTAACAAAATAACATGTTAGTATTATAAATAAGTAAACTTAATTTTTGACTCAATTTTATTTATTTATTTTAATTTTTATTTATGTATTGTATATTTATATAGATATTATTTACAGATTATAATTATTATTGTTATTATTATTATTTATACATAGAACTTTTTCTAGTGCTTTTTTCAATATTTTTATTGTAATTTTATTTATGGTTTTTTTTATGATTATTGTTATTATTGCAAATTTAAAACCGTGCCAAATTCAGTAAATTCATTCAAGCTTTACTTCTTTTTTCACTGATATTTTCCATGAGTCCCTGAACCCTACTTTGAACCCCTGTTTTACAGCACTATTAACACGTCATTAAAAGACTTCCTTAAAGGTGTGAAGACTCTTCAGATCACACTGACCCGTAGTAGCCTCTACGTGTCCATTTGGCTCCATTATATGCTCCACTGCCATTTAAACTCAGCAACTGTTAGTGCTGCAATAAACATTTTGTTGCGTTTCATTCCAGATTTTTCTAGTTTGAGTTTCAAGATGTAGCTGTGGTGCCCTTGATGTGGGGAACCAAGGCCTGTGATGTGATGAATCATGTAGTTTGTGCGTGTTCACCCTTCATTAGAGACCCTCCCTGGGATTAAACACCCTCATACGACGTCTGCCGCATTTTGAAGGAGGATCGGTCTCATCTGCCACATCACATACCTGAGCTGAGCCTTCGGCCTTCGGCACGGATAATTTCCCCTGGCTTCCTGGAACCGTCCGTGAGGATGTGTCTGGAATCACGGATCACTGGGTCCTGTGATGCCGAGGTCTGTTGCTCTCGGTTTAGGTGGTCTCGGGGGGTCTTCGTGCACGAGCGGAGCTCACAGCGTACACAGGTGTGACCGTGGAGCCGGTTCAGGTGATCCATCATGGGCTGTGAGAGTGAGTTTTATTCAGTGCATGACCAATCCGTCATGTGTGGCCTTCAACATCTTTAGTAGCTGCACAGCAGGGACAACGTGATGCACGACAGACCTCTGAAATCACATTTTTTAGACTAATTTGCTAGTGCACTCCTAAAAGCAGCAGATATATGTAAAATCTACTGTCTTTTAGGGTCTCATGATATTGGGGGAAAGAAAGACTTTGTGGAATTTTGGTTTTCTGCGATATGAAAAAATTCAGGAATTTAATAAAACTTAAATTACTTAAATTTGGAAAATATTAATCCTTTTAGAATGATAAAGGTGATTTTGTGAATCTGCATAGAATATAAAAAAAATAATTGAATAAAAAAAGTGAACCATCCTTTTAGGTTTGAAAAATTTGGGACAGTTTATTTTGTTTTATTTTTTATTTTTTATTTTATTTTATTTTATTTGTTCAGTGACCAAAATTAAAAAGAATATGCCTATAAAATAATATTAGCTTATTATGTGATTTATTGTTAAATCTAAATATAAAACAAAATCTAATTTTTAGAAATATATTGTAACAATACAATTGTAGTGTAAAATTTAAAATGTTTAATAAAAATGTTATAGCACAACTATAACATTATATAAGTACTATTTATGTCTTAATTGCTTCTTAATATTGATATTTTGTCTTGTTTTTTTGGGGGGGGGGGGCATCTCCACTTTTTGTTCAGTAAAATGCTCTTTAGAAAAATGCTCTCAATTTTAAAAAAATAAACCCTTATGACTGGTTTTGTGGTCCAGGGTCACATATTTGGAAATTATTACTCATTCTAGAATTATTTGTTATATTATACTCTCCTTTATATTAAAAAAATGAATCTGATATGAACCACCTTCCAGCTTCCTCTCAAAGGAAACATGAAACAAAATCTGTGATGGCTTTTTAATGGAGTGATGCATGTAAACATCGCTTGAACTTCAGTATGAAATACTGAATAGATTTTTTCTTAATCTTGCTGTTGAAAAACAGAGAACAGCAACAAACACAGTTTGGCATGTGGGTTCTGTATGCATTGTTTAAATGAAAGTGGATCATGTTAATTTTGTAGAGATGATGTCATGAGTATGAGCAGCAGAGCTGACCATGTGACCTGGCCTGGTCTAAAGGTCACGTGAGGTTCTCTGCATGGTTCTGGCTTCTCTCAATGGGCATATGCTGCTGGATCCGTGTGCCAAACGCAGGTGGCTCTGGAGCTCTCAGATGTCCAGCGAGCCCACCAGACCTCCTGCCAAAACCCCCTGATAAATTCTCCTTTGTATAGACAGTTCTCAAAGGCATAAAATATGGTCAGAAAGCTTTCAAAGGTATGTAGTTTAGAGATCGACCGATAAGATATATATATTTAAGGTCAAAAGTTTACAGAATCTGTAAAATGTTAATTATTTTAGCAAAATACAAAATTCATGTTGTTTTTTTATTTAGTACTGACCTTTGAGTTTGGCAGTGATTGTTTAGTGATAGTTGTTCATGAGTCCCTTGCTTGTCCTGAACGGTTAAACTGCCTGCTGTTCTTCAGAAAAATCCTTCAGGTCCCACAAATTCTTTGGTTTTCCAACATTTTTGTGTATTTGAACCAGTGGCGATTTCTTTAAGACTGCAAGGGAAGCTCGGCTTCCCCTATAATGTCACAAAATTAATGGTCAAATTATGTACTATTGTATTAACATTTTATTGACTAAAAATGCGTTAGAAAACGTTCATCTCAAAGACGAGTTCGTTCAGAATCAGTTAGATATAGCAGGTCGGCTGACTTGATTTTCTTCTCATACATTTCCCCGTTGAAGCCCAGCGTCCATTGACTTCAATGCGGCTGCTTTGAACGTTTTTTTTCAGTGCTTTGAAACTAGACGGTCATTGGATAAACGCTGCGATTATGTCCCGCCCACGGACGCTCAGCGTCTCTGGGGGTGAATGAGGAGCAAATGAGGAGTGGGCTGGCCTGGACTCCGAGCTTCTGCGTGATGATTGGAGGGTCTGTCGAAAGATTGCATCTCCTTTTGACTGACAGCGATTTTGTACTATAAGGAATCGCTGAAGCTATTCGCGCTCAGTCCCATCGCGGATTTCTCAAGTTCAGTCGAAATAAAAACTGCTGCAACCTATTTCTTTATATTTGCTTGGAGAAATTGCTTGATTTTCATCATACATTTCACACAATTATACACCACATTCCTTGTTTCACTTTTACAGAGTTACCTAGCGTAATAGCCGAAAATGAGCTTCCCCTATTTGACAGACCAGTAGCCGCCACTGATTTGAACCCCTTCCAACAATGACTGTGTGATTTTGAGATCCACCTTTTCACACTGAGGACAATTGAGGGACTCATATGCAACTATTACAGAAGGTTCAAACACTCACTGAAGCTTCAGAAGGAAAAACAATGCATTAAGAGGCGGGGGTGAAAACTTTTGAACAGAATGAAGATGTGTACATTTTTCTTATTTTGCCTAAATATCATATTTTTTCATTTAGTAGCTACAGAAGATACTTACATGTTGCCCAGAAGACAAAATTAGAAAAATGTACACTGCATTCTGTTCAAAAGTTTTCACCCCCCGGCTCTTAATGCATCGTGTTTCCTAATGGAGCAACAGTGAGTGTTTGAACCTTCTGTAATAGTTGCATATGAGTCCCTCAGTTGTCCTCAGTGTGAAAAAATGGATCTAACCATCATATAGTCATTGTTGGAAAGGGTTCAAACAAACAAAAATTCTGAAAAAAACAGAATTTGTGGGACCTGAAGGATTTTTCTGAAGAACAGCAGGCAGTTTAACTGTTCAGGACAAACAAGGGACTCATGAACAACTATCACTAAACAAAAACACAGCTGTGGATCATTCAGGTAACAACACAGTATTAAGAATCAAGCGTTTGTAAACTTTTGAACAGGGTCATTTTTATAAATTCAACTATTATTTTCTCTTGTGGACTGTATGTAAATGTCTTTTATGTGAAATATTGTAATGAGGTCAGTACTAAATAAAAAAAATAACATGCATTTTGTATGATCCCTCTTATTTTGGTAAAAAAAATAACATTTTGTAGATTCTGCAAGGTGTATGTAAACTTTTGACCTCAACTGTATTCCCAAGGCCGATATATCGGCTAACATTTTATATTACCTGCCTTTCTTTTTCATTATTGGTATGGGCCAATAAGGTTTTTTTTGTTTATTTCTTTGTTTTGTTTTTTTGGCTGATGTGTCAGTAGGGGGACTTTTATTTTCACCCTGCAGAGAAAGACACTCTAATTAATAAATTATTAGACAGAATTTTCAAACATTAAACAAAAAAGTATTACAGCATTTGCTTTTCTATTATTAGTAAAGGCAAATGCACATCTGCCAAAAAATATGCTCTGCCTTTTTTTTTATTTGCTGAAATATAATTAAGATTGCAAACAAAATTAACAGATTATTTCATTTTTATTAATTTTCAGTTTATTCATTTGAGCAATTTCTCTTTTTTTTTGTGAAAGACACTTGCTAAATTTAATGAAGTTTATTTATAGTTTTATTTTTATGAAGTTACATTTTTTTATATGTATTAATTTTTAACTTATTTCTAATTTAGTAAATATTGTGTAAATTAAAAATGCATTTCATTTTAGCATTTGTTCTACATGTGTTTTTAATTTCCTTAACTAGTGTTATCTTTGGCTTTATTTCAGCCATTGGCCACCATACTCTCTAAGATATATAAAAAAAAGAAATCAATATCGGATGACATGCTGCATTTAGATTTTGTGCTTAATTTTCATATTAACATTCTTATATTCAATTTGATGGTGATTATATTTTTTTACAACATATTTTAGAAGTAAATCTGTGTTGTGAATGAAATTTCATGTTGACTTTAAAGGCATAGTTCACCCAAAAATGAAATTTCTGTCATTATTCAGTTGTTTATTATATGTGACCCTGGACTACAGAACCAGTCATGAGGTTTTGTGGTCCAGTGCTGTATGGTTTGTTAGGATAGGACAATATTCTCATCCCCAAACATTCTCAATGCAGTTTAGATCAGGGGAACATGCAGGGTGGTCCAAAAGAGCGACATTATTCTCCTTCGTCAGGTGGGCGTTGTGAACTGCAGTATTGTCCTGTTGAAAGACCCAGTCATTACCACACAGACGAGGGCCCTCAGTCAAGAGGGATGCCCTCTGCAACTTTTGACGTCCCTGCACAACCTGAAGCTCCATTTTCCCATTGAAGGAAGAAGCACCACAGATCATGATGGAGCCTCCTCCACTGTGCCGTGTAGAAAACATCTCCAGTGGGATCTCCATGTAACGTTGGAAGCCATCAGGACTGTCCAGGTTCTTACACCTTTCAAGGTCCCATGTTTGGTGCTTTTTTTGTTTTGTTCAGGGGTGTATATAGAAGATATTTTGAAGAATGTTGGTGAACAAACAGATGACGGTAGCCGCCTTCCATGGTATAATGTAAGTCAATGGCTACCGTCAACTGGTTGGTTACCAACATTCTTCAAAACATCATCTTTTATGTTCAGCAGAAGAAAGAAACTCATATAGGTTTGGAACAACTTAAGGGCAAGTAAATGAATACAATTTTTTTTTATTTTTGGCTGAACAATCCTATTAAGTGGCCAGGAAGTCCGTTTAGGATCTGCGTATGGAAACTCAGCTGTGGATCTGTCACGGTGACATGGGCGCACAGCTGTGAACTTTTAACGGGACTGTGGAGGCCTGCTCCTCCGCTGCCTTTTGTCTGAGCATGTGGCACACATGTGAAACAGCTGGCACATTTTACACACATACACATGATTGCTAGCACACGTCACTTACGCACACAAGGCAGGTTCTTGTTAAGAAGTCAGCGGGCACAGAGGTCACACTGGGCGCCCAGCAGGGGGCGTCTCATTCACTGCGTCCTGCCCGGGGACATCAGCATTGTCCTGCTCAAAGGGACAGTGTATGAAGAAATCAGCTCTCTCTGTTCTGTTCCTTCTGATATATTGGCACTTTGCATGGTGCAGCACATTGACAGAAGCTCTGAAGAGCAAGTGGGAAGTTACGTTTTAAAGTTTTGATGTGATAAAGGCTTCAGTTGAAACAGAAAAAGTATTTTATGTTTTGATGCCATAGGAGATACTTTTTCTTTAGAAAACTTCTATATTCCGGTTCTTCAAAGATCTAAAAGCTGTTTTTACGTTAACAGATGATGCCAGTAGCAAATTGCATGGATCTGAAGAACCTCTAATGTTACATCAAGAGCGTTTTAAGATCAACATGAAACATTTGCAACCTTCTTCACTTCTAATGCATTTTTGAGCGAAACAAGATATTCAATAAGAAAAAATAGGACAGGACTTGATTTGATTCATCAGGAATGCTGGGATTGTGAAAAGTGGATGTTACGAACTAGAATTGAGCCTTGAGGGAGCTTGAAAACTTATGTTGATGAAAGATTATGAAGGCAACATTTTTCTTTTTGAAATGATGTGCGCATATGTGTGGCCAAATCTAGGATGCAATCTGTTTGTTAACTTGTTTAAGTTAGAACAGGTTTTTTCTTTGGAACTGATTGGTTGTAGACTTCTTTGATCTCATGCACCTCCATTTTTGAGCATTAATTAAGATTTATTTGTGGATCATTTTCGCATTGTTCACTTGAAAACTGAGGTGCATAAACTCAGATTGGTATATTATTAAGTATATTTAGACATATTTTAAATATATTTCAAAATATACCAAAAAATGGCAAAAATATATTTTAAAATATATTTCAAAATATTAAAAAAATGGCTAAAAATATATTTGTTAAAAATGTTTCAAAAAATATTTGCATGAATATATTTTCTACCAATATATTTTTGGCCATACACACACACACACACACACACACACATACATATATATATATATATATATATATATTTCAAAATATGCACAAAAAATAGCAAAAATATATTTTAAAATATATTTCAAAATATACAAAAAATGGCTAAAAATAATTTTGTTAAAAATGTAAATATATATATATATATATATATATATATATATATCAATGCAATAAAATACATTCTTATGTCAAATTTGAAGATAGACTTTGTTGTCTATAAAACGTATGAACACATTTAAATAAAAAAAAAATCTAAATATTATCAAAATGTAAAAATGAAAAAAAAAAAAAAAATATATATATATATATTTCAAAATATGCACAAAAATAGCAAGAATATATTTCAAAATATATTTCAAAATATACAAAAATGTTTTTAAATATATTTGCATAAATATATTTTCTACCAATATATTTTTGGCCATATTTTGTAAGTTTTTGAAAATATATTTAAAAAATATAAATGTATTTAAAAAAGAAACTAAATTAAAAATATATTTTGCACTATATATATATATATATATATATGCAATAAAATACATTCTTATAAGTCAAATTTGAAGAAAGATTTATAAAAGAAAGACTCTATAAAACGTATGAACACATTTGAATAAAAATAAAAAAATAAAATGTTTTTTGGAAAGATGTTGTACCTTGTTTGAACGGTCAGTAAATTTGATTCCAATTATAACTAGAAAATGAAAATCCTCTCCAAGTCAGAATGACCAGAACACAACATGATGGTTATGAAAGAAAATAGGGTCAGTTTTGCTTTCATGTTGATTATAATCTCCAAAACAAACAACAAGCAACCTTTGACTGCAAAAGATGGTTCTTAAGAAAAGCTGTTTTTGAATCTGAGGTAACCTATGACTTCTAAACTCTTGTACTTGTGATTGTCTCTCAGTTTGAAGTAGACTGTTATAAGAGTAACCTGTTACTTTCTTGCGAACAGAAATCATAGGTCATGTAGGCTGAATCTTCTCTGAGTGTTTCTGTGCAGGACCCTGATGTCACCAGTGGGACATCAATTGTGTGTTTGTTTAGTGTCGTCTTGTAGGCTGAGCTGTTTAAACTGGAGTTTGGCCAAAATAAACAGTCACTCCACAATCACAGTGAGGAGTTGAACGTTAATGAGATAAGAATGATGTTCAGAGATGATGTTTAGAGCACTGCTGCAAAGTCAGCATCACTCTTACTGTCCTTCATGCTGAAGGCTGAGATGTGAACAATCCAATTTGAATTGTTTTGAGAAAGAGTTTAAACTCCAATTCAGTTTCTGAATTTGTTTTGAGGTGTCAAACAGAATGCAGAATTGCATTTTGAATTAAAATGTGAAGAAGCAGAAATGCATAGCAATTCATATAATGCTCATTTTTAACTAGAAAAGCAAAACTTATCAAGACAAACTCTAAATATTGGCTTCACAAAGCATTTGGCAATTTGGATCAAAGTTAAAAGGTTTTCACATTTGGACATTTATAAGCCGGATGGATGGATGGATGGATGGAAGGATAGATATTCATTAGACTGATTCAATCTGGTAGTCTTTCTGAAATAGTCCTTTAAAGAATTAGTTCATGAGAGTTGGTTGTTTTATAATTAGACAATGCTGATTGCTCTGTATTTTTTTTTTTTTTTTTTTTTTTTTTTGGATTTGGTAAAAAAATGAATTCATAAGAGATATTTGTTTTTGAATCAGCCAGGGCTCATTGCTCTGTATTTTTTGATTCAGTAAGAAGAATCAGTTCATAAAAGTAGTTTGTTTTTGAATCAGCCAGTGTTGATTGCTGTTAGGGTTTTTTTAATTATGTAAAAAGAATCAACTGATAAGAGTTGTTTGTTTTTAAATCAGCCAATGCTGATTGCTCTTTTTTTTTTTTTTATTGATTGATTCTGTAAAAAGAATCAGTTCATAAGAGTTGTTTGTTTTTGAATCATCCAGAGCTGATTATTCTGTATTTATTCATTTATTGATTGATTCTGTAAAAAGAATCAGTTCATAAGAGTTTGTTTTTGAATCAACCAGTGCTGATTGCTCTGTAGATTTAGATTCGGTAAAAGGAATCAGTTCATAAGAGTTGTTTGTTTTTAAATCAGCCAGTGCTCATTGCTCTATATTATTTAATGACTGATTGATTGATTGATTCAGTAAAAAGAATTGGTTCATAAGCGTTGTTTGTTTTTGAATCAGCCAGTGCTGACGGCTCTGTATTTTTTTGATTCGGTAAAAAGAATCAATTTATAAGATTTGTTTGTTTTTGAATCAGCCAGTGCTGATTGCTCTGTATTTTTTTGATTCAATAAAAAGAATCAGTTCATAAGAGTCGTTTGTTTTTAAATCAGGCAGTGCTGATTACCCTGTATTTTTTTGATTTGGTAAAAAGAATCAGTTCATAAGAGTCACTTGTTTTTGAATCGGCCTGTGCTGTTTGTTCCGTTTTTTGTTGTTGTTGTGGTTTGTTTTGTTTTGTTTTGTTTTTATTTGGTAAAAAGAATCAGTTTATAAGAGTCATTTGTTTTAGAATCAGTCAGAGTTGATTGCTCTGTATTTTTTTATTTTTTTATTTATTTATTTTGTAAAAAGAATCAGTTTATAAGAGTTGATTGTTTTTAAATCAGCCAGTGCTGATTGCTCTGTATTTTTTTGATTTGGTAAAAAGAATCAGTTCATTAGAGTCATTTGTTTCTGAATCAACCAGTGCTGATTGCTCTGTATTTTTTTGATTCAGTAAAAAGAATCAGCTCATAAGAGTCTTTTGTTATTGAATCAGACACTGCTTATTGTGCTGTATGTTTTTTTTTTCATTAATAAGAATTGATTCATAATAGATGGATGGAGAGATATTGGAAATTTCACCTGTATAAATTTAGGTTTAGTTTGTGTTTTTCCATATTTAGTAAATTAGCTTTTGCAGACCAGGATGGACAAACACTTCATTTGCCAGATTGCATTACCTGTGTTTGTTTATTTATGGCAGTTCATTAATTTCTTCTTCGGAACTCTGTCTCTCTTGTTTTTTTTTGAAAGTTTTATTTTTGAAGCTTGGCAACATTTAACGTGTTTGTCTTTACCAAGGTCTCTTGGCTTGTAACATCTGTAGCCACAAACTCACATGAACTCGTTCAAAGAAGCAGGATGCTCTTGGGGGGGTATGTCAGTAAATCCCAGTGTGTTTTCACTGCAGATTCTCCTCCTTTATCCCAACACGATGTGAGCAGCACCACTGATTACATTCATCTGTATCAGTGGATTATTTCATTATTCCGCATAAGCCGGACATCAGCCTGCACTCACGGACCCGACGGACAATTTCCTGTTTTCTCCCGGTAAAGACGGAGGCGGGCCTGTCGTTGGGTATTCCTCATCATCTGTCTCGGATTAACTTGAATTCGGCTTTTTTTTGCCTGTGTTTTCTTCTGTCGTACATTTGTTTTCAATGTAAGGACAGTTTGTCTTGTAGCGCTGGGATTTTCATGCTCTCGTTGAGCGCTGGAGGCACAAATCGTGTTTTCCTCTCCTGCATCTTTGTGTCACTCTCAATCTGGACGGCGGCCCGTGTTTTCGACACAGCGTCTGTTTGAGCTTTCTTCTATTTTTCTCTTTGTTCATGTGGAGAGTCATCAGCGTGTCGCCCACGGCCGTGTTTTTCATATTTAATCAAATGCAGTACACCAGCGGGATGTGAACATGCTGAGTGGCTTTTTCACAGAGAGATGTTGTCACTGAGCCGCAGGTGTTTTCAGAGACAACCATTAGTGGTTACCTGGGTAGTTTGGCTGCATGCTTGAAAATACTTATTGTAGTAGAGGACAGTGGAGCCTTCCTGGAAAGAGCAGCTAAAGTTGTCTGGCTAGTTTATACTTGTTGTCATGGATTAAATGCACATTTCTGAGGGAGACCCCATCCTGCACCGGGCCTGAGACTGAGATGGCTCTGCTGGTTAGTGCTAGTTTAGCGCTGGTCTGACCGCTGAGCTGGTTATGAATGCTGTTACAGTAACAAGCAAAACGCAGCTTTTCAAATTGGTCGACCGCTAAGTGTGGACAGTATAATCTTTTTTTTTTTTTTTTTTTTGCATATGAGTAATTCTGTGTCAGCAACAGTGTAATTCATGTATATAGTCATATAGTCATATTCAGTCAATTTTATTAAAAATATCTATATTTTTGGATAATTCAGTGAATAAAATACTTTGTTATAAATGCTTATAACGAAAAAGTAGCCTACTTTATTTATTTATTTATTTATTTTTCTATGATATATTTTTACAATCTTATCTCTTGTATGAATAATTAATATGATTAAAGTCATAATAATAATAGTACATGTTGTACATGTTTTTATTATTATTATTATTATTAAAAATATTAGGTTGTAATGCCTGTTTTGTGTAATTCTTATAAATGGGTAAAACATTTATCCATGTATATGAAACATTTATTTGAAGATACTTCTTCTGTTTGTTTACTTTTATTATTATAGAAATATTTTTTTTTCAAAAAATAATATTATATTTTTACAATATTATCTCTTATATGAATTTAATTTAATATTATTAATGCAATAATAATAATAATAATTATTATTATTATTATTATTGTTATTATTATTTAAAATATGATGTTGTAATGTATGTTTTGTATAATTCTCATAAATAGATAAAGCCTCAAAATGAAAGATACTTACCTTCTGTTTGTTTGTTTGCTTGCTTATATTATTATAGAAATATTTTTCTATATTATATTTTTACAGTATTATCTCTTGTATGAATATTATTTAATATTATTAATGCAATAATAATAGTAATAATAAGTATTATTATTATACAGATTATAATTATTTATTATAATTATTATTGTAAAATATAATATAATTGTATAATTCTAATAATAATTAAAAAATAATAACTGTTATTGTTGTTATTGTTATTATTAAGTTGTAATATCTGTTTTGTATCATTCTTATAAATGGATACAACTTAAAATGTAAGATACTTTACCTCAGTTTGTTTATTTATATAATTATTATATAAATTTTTTATTCTAGAATATAATTATTTTTAAATAATAGTATCTCTCTTATGTTAATGTTAATTATTTATTTTATTTTCTCTTTTTTTATTTGGAACGTGTTGGATTCCAAAGCTCAGATTATAACAGAAGTCTGACATGCTCTTACAGATGGTTAAGCTGGTCAAGTAAAGTAGTCTGGTTGGTTTAGTTAGGTCAAACTAGCACACAAGCATCCAAATCACAACGTATGCTTGTTTTTTCAGCAGGGGGACAAAGTAAAGACGGATCCGTCTGCTTCAGTCGAGGTAAAGGCTCCGCTCTGATTAAATTTAAATAAAAGCGGTGGATGAAAGATTTGGTGCTTCATTTGCAATGAAAGAAAAAGTCTGTTAGGAAATGGTTCATATTGCACAGGCTGTCACATCGAGGGGCTTGTGTAAGACAGAAAACAGCCCGCTGGGTGTTCGGGAGGAGCGTCGGGGGCGTTTGCTCGTGCTGCACTGATGAGGCTTTAGAAGGGGTTTGTGGCTGTTATATTTAAGTGGTTATAGGCCAAAAACGCATGATTAATTTTTGGAGATGTTTTCCCTCACATCCCCTCAGGTCCAGATGTCAGACAAAGATGCTGCATGTGAACTTTACTTCAGACTCCCACTGGAAATTAGACGCTGTTTGTTGCAAGTTCTCAGACTTACAAAATCCTAAAAAAAAAACAAAAAACTGTAGATTGAAACACCAGATCTGACAGATGCTGACTTGACACAACTAAGGTCTTAGCAAGTTTAGACTGGTCTCCAAGCTTGGCCTTCCACTTAATAAACGTCTTTCATATTTTTAATATAAAACATTGACCCACACTTTTTACTGCCATAACCATATATATATATATATATATAAAAAACCTTAATTTTTTTAATGTATATGTAGAACATTGACCGACATTGACCGATATATATATATATATCCCTACACAATATATCCCTAACAACAAAATTATCAATTTTATATTTATATTCAATTTTATATATTTATATTTTTATGGAAATTTATATATATATATATATATTTATATATTTCATTCATCTATATATAAAAACATAAAGGGAATATGTGACATAGGAAATACAGTATTTTTATTACAAATAAATTAGTAATAATAAATCATTATTTGTAATAAAACCTATATATTTCATTATACGTTTTTAATTTATTTAAATTATTAACAAATAGACTTAGTTTATTATATTTAGAGTATTATATTGTATGTTATGTGTGTGTGTGTGTGTATATATATATATATATATATGCATTAAAATACTATATATATATATATAGTTGAACTAAATATATATATATAGTTCAACTATAAAATAAACATGAAAGCAGTATGTCACATACATACGAAATACAATATTTTTATTATAAGTAAATAATTTATAATACAACAATATTATATTAAAATATATTATAATAAAATAATTTATAATAGTAGTTATTTGTTATACTTTTTAATATATTTAAATGATTAAAAATAGATTTTATATTATTTTTAGAATATTACATTGTATTTTTTTGTGTGTATATATATATATATATATATATTTTTTTTTTTTAGAATATCTTTTATTATAAAAAATGTATACGATTCATGGTTTTCATATTTGTATTATTTATAATATTTTTTATAATATCTGCAGTTACAGAAATGTATGTGATTCAAGGTTTTCATGGTTAATTTTTATTTTTAATTCTAGCTGATCTTCCAGCCTGAAAAGTGCCCAAAATCTCTCTAAAACCACCAATATTTCAGTCTGACTGGATTGGAAGACAATTTTAAAACCAGTTTGGACTAGTATAAGCTTTTTTTCCCCATCAGACCAACATACAGTGTTCAAAGATCACTCTGGAGTCAAAAGTTTCCTCAGAAATGATGTCGATTTCAGCCGGTTAAGTCATGTGGACTTTAAGTGCATTTACATAGGGATATTTTACAGTTTCTGATGATGTTTCCCAGATCAAAGCAGAAAACTGTCACTTATTCATACAAACCCAGTGTGTACATTTACCACAGCGCTTCAAATATTGAAAAAAGATTCGATTTACCATCTGGCGACGACGTGCGATTTCTGTGCCACCGCTTCAGTTTTATACCTTTATTATTCAGTCATTTGCTCTCATAAATCCAGAACAAAAGATCAGCCAATAAAGAACAAACACATATAACATCGACGCTCCCAACCGCACGCTCGCTTTATTGACTCGACTGTAGATGTATAAATAACAGCGCGGGTGAAGAGTGTAATAGCTGGAGTTTCTCGCTCGGCTTTATTGAGCATGTAAATAAGCGCCGGAGCCGCGCTCCCTCACCGCATCTCCTATAACTTTCTAATTTACTGACTCTCTTAAACGGCTCCACCACACAAGCAGGAGTTTCTAAAATGAGCAAATATCGCTTGTTTTGGCGCGCGGGGGGAGCCGCGAGCTCCAGTTCTCCCTCGTTTACAAGTGAACGTTAAAAGCCCTGCTAACAATATCGTCTATTCACCCTCAGCTGTCGTTGGTAGAGGTGTACGGCGCCTTCAAAGGGCCGCCGAAATGAAACGGCTACAAACGTGATGGCGATTCCATGTGTGCGTCGGCCGCGCGCGCTCGTAAAACGGTGACGTCAGCGCAAACCGGGCCGCTCCGTCACCCAAACTAACCTCAAAACCTCCGCTTTCAGGAGCCGTTGGTGTTGGATTCAGATCTGTCAGGCTCTGGGCTTGATTATTTAGGATCAGTTTTATTGCCATGGAAATTATGGCTAATTCTACATCAGCCGCTAGATATACAGTCAAAGCCGTGGACTGGGGTGATTTGGTGTAGCGGTTAAAGCTGAAGTCACACTAGACTTTGTGTTTCTTTGACTTAAATTCATATGAATACAAACGGAAAGTGAGTACTCCTAATTTATGTGTAAAACATAATTCATGTTTAATTTGATAAATTAATTAAAAAGTTTTTTAAAGTATACCTACATGTTTTTAACGTATTGTTTATTTATTAAATATTAAATATGTATTTAAAAATAACCATATAAGTGACGTATATTATAAATTAAAACGATTTTTTAAATAAATAATATAAATAATAATATTAATGTAATAATAACAATAATAATGTAAATATTATGTAATGAAGTTTTATATATATTCTTAATTTATTGTTTATTTATTTAAAAATTATGTTATAAATAAAAATAAAATATTTTATAAATAATTTAACAAAATATATCATGTAAATATTATTTAATAATATAAAATGATATTTTAAAAATATTTTATGGTTATTTTTAGTAAAGCTTTTTTTGTAATTCATAGTTATTTTATAAATTAATAAAATAATTTTTTTTAAAGTAATTAAAACATCTATTCAGCAAGGACTAATTAATTGAAAGTCACTTTTTAAAATTTTTATTAATAATTTGCAGCTGTTTTTTTTAGTGAGCTACTGTACTGGCATAGTACAAAAATACCCATGAAAATTGTAAACAAACAATATATCTGAGGTAATGTGGTAGCATAGGAAACTATGAAAATTATAAATAAATAAAAAATATATATTTTATTAATATAGAAATTCTTAAAACATATATATACATATTTTATTATTTATTAATTACATGTTTATTTTATTTTTTTATTATTATTATTATTCATTATAATTTCCAGTGAGCCACATATTTTTATTTTTAATGAGTTTTTAATGGGTATATATATACAATAATAATTAAACGTTATTTTATTATTGTTTTATAATTATTTATAATTTCCAGTGAGCTACGTTTTTATTGTTTATTTATTTATTCAGTGAGCTACATAGGAAACTAACCATGAAAATGATAAATAATAATAAAATAAAAATGAGTCAAATAAAAGCTTTTTAGGAAATATTTAAAACTATGTATGCATATATGTTATTATTTCACAAGTAGACATTTTATTTTATTATTATTTAATTAGAAATTAATTGAAAGTCACTGTAAAAACAGGTTTTTTATTTCAAATAAATGCTGTTCTTTTTAAATTTCTATTTATCAAAGAACCCCATTTTCCACAAAAATTTGGCACAACCATTTTCAACATTAATATTAATAAATGCAGCAAATCAGCATATTAGAATGATTTCTGCAGGATCATGTGACACTGATGATGCTGAAAATTCAGCTTTGCATCACAGGAATAAATTGCATTTGAAAATATATTCAAATAGAAAACAGTTATTTTAATTTGTAATAATATTTCACAACATTAGTGTTTTTACTGCATTTTTAATCAAATAAATGCAGCCTCTGTGAGCAGAAGACACTTCTGTGTGTGAGTCTGAGACGAAAGCAAAATTAGAGCAAAAATGAAGGATGCAGGTCATCCCGCCTGTGTTTGTTTGAGTGTTTCAGAGATTCTGTAATTGTGCTGACCAAGACATTTCACAATGTTATCTGCCCACAGTCTCTGTTTCTTTTCACAGTGTGTTCAGCGAGAGGGAAACCCTCGTATCAGACATAAAGCAGACAGAAAGTTGAGTTGACTAATCTACAGCCTCAGTCTGAGAGGAAGACCAGCGAAGAGAGACATGAGCACACAACAGAGGGAGTTTGAGGTCTGTGAGAGGAGATTGTGGGTCAGACAGGGTAAAAAAAATGTGAAAGACACCCCAAATCTAGTGAACTATTTGGTAATTAAAATCTGCTTTAGCTGTTGGTGGTTACATTTGGAAACAGTTGTCTTGTTGGATGTGTGCCTTAAAATGCTTATTTAAAATTCAGATGAACAAAGTTGCAATAGTTGATTGCGTTGTAATCGCTTAATTTCTCACTTGCATGCATTATAAACCAAACAGGAAGGCGTGTGTGTATTGCGAAGATGTTGCTTCTCTTGTTTATAAAGCTTTAATGAAGACGAATCATGTGAAGCGGTAGCATGCGGATGCTAGTGAACTCTTTTGTTTGGACTAGCGTGGTTTTTTGCACGTTCACTGAGTTTGTATTGTAAGCTGTAAGCTCTTAACGTCTCGCTGTCATCGCATAATGAAGTGTTTTCATGCTTGATTAACGAAATGCACTGTTGGTGTCATTCTTGATAAATGCTTGAGGTGTATGTGTGTGTTGTTGTCATCAGAGAGTTCAGGGAGTGTAAATGTGTTTATATTGCTGATGTCTCTGTGGTAAACTGTATTGTCTGGGAGGAAACCATTTGCTTATGCTTGTACAGAAACCCACAGGCTCTCGTCCAAAATACTGTAGTGAGCTGCTGTGCTGGCATAGCAAAGTAACCATGGCAATTATAATAAATAATAAAATACATAATTAATCAAACTGTTTTTTGGGAAATAATTTAATTTAATTTAATTTAATTTAATTTAATTTAATTTAATTTAATTTAATTGTATTGTATTGTATTTTATTGTATTTTATTTTATTTTATTAATTCCAAGGAGTTACTTTTTTTGTAAGCTACTGTACTGGCATAGGAAACTAACCATGAAAATCATAAATAAATAAATAAATACATTTATTGTAAATGTATTTAATTTATTAATTAATTAATTAATTTATGTAGTGAGCTAGCATAGAAAACAGTGAAAATTATAAATTAAAAAAAGATTTTATGAACATAGAAATTATAATATATGTATTTATATATATATATATATTTTTTTTTCTTCATATTTTATTAAGTATTTATGAAACATTTATTTTATTATTATTTATAATTTCCAATAATATGTTTTTTTTAAGTAATTAATTAAATATTTTTTTATATTTTTTACATTTTAAATAATTTATATTATTTATTTATTAAGCGTTTTTTTTTTTTTCACCCAAAAAAATTATAAATATTGTTTATTTATCATGGTTGGTTTCTTATGCCAGTATAGTAGGTCACTAAGTGTACATAAATAAATAAAAAAAAAAAAAATAATAATAATAATATATATATATATATATATATATATATATATAAATACAAAAAAATCAGTAACAAAACCTATTAAAAAAGGAACTTTTAGTGTATTTTGTGAGTGAAATCAGTGATGCATTTTCATTTGAGTGAGAAATATGATGTGAGTTTACATGCAGATATTTAATTTTGCAGTTTTATTTTAATATAACATTTTCATTTTATTTCCAAATCTTCTGACATTTTCCTGAGGCCGCCTGGTTGAGATGTGCTGCGCTGTACAGATATGCATGTGTGATTTGTACATATGATATCACTTTCATAGCATATAGGGACATACAAGGCCACAACATGAGCTTCATTAGGTCATAGAGGTCTGATCTAAATCGAATCAGGCCTGAAATAGATGTAGTTTCCAGGGAGATTGTTGTCAGGGCGAACCAGATGTTTGAAAGCATTGATTAGCAATGTTGTGTTCATGGCTTCACCGCAGCAGTCTGCGAATACAAACGGCAAACAGATTTTAAAATAGCACGGATTGAAGAGGAGATTTATAAATAAGTAATGTTCAGTGAATTAGTGATATCATCTGTTAATGAAATGTCTAGACCAAAGATTAGTGGTTTATTGTGGAGATCTCACCTACTTGTTTTCCCTTCTTTCAGCTGCTTATCCGAATCAACACAACACGCTGGAGCACTATGATGTAATCGAACCACACCTGCTCATCGGAGGACAGCAGAGACCGGTTAGTCTCATCAAGTCAATGGTAAGTCACTGGTCAAATCATATTCCAAGCTTTTTCTAGTGTAATAATTCACTTTGAAACACATTATGGCCATGTAGTGCAGCTTATTACAGTTATCAATTTACCTTCTAGTGCCTACTGTACACACACAGTTCAGTCATTTATGGGAGTGAAAACTGCATTCTACAACCAAATTGACTCTATTCTATGCAGTCTGTACAGAAACGATTTGTACGTTAGTTGTTAATTTAAACGCATATCAAAGTTTTCTTTTTCGGTATATGCGGCGCAAGAAATCACAGAGGTGCCAGAGTAGTGTTGCCAGGAAATCTTCCTAGAAAAAACAATCAACAAACAAACAAAATAAGATCCAGATACTTTATTAACTCCATAATCTGGATCGTTTAATGAGCCGAGTACAAACAACAAACCCGGAAAAAAGTTTATTAAGACTCACATATAGTAAGTGGACATGGCAACACTTAGAGAGCATGCTCTGAGCAGGGTTGCCAAGTCCAGGGTTTCACTGCAGAATTGGGCTACTTTTAAACGGTTGCCACAGGTTGATTATATTCAACTGAAATCCTTGTACTGAAATAATATATATATATATATATATATATATATATATTTATATAAAGAGTGCACATGCAAAAGCCTCTAAATCCATCTGACATTTTTCTTTAAAATAAGCATTTTTATCAGGCTCCTATGAATAGGTTTCTATGTAAGTTCTGCCACTTCTAATTCAGCTGAGGCTGGGATTTGGCAAGTTTGAAGTAAAAGTGTTTGATGGACATATACTATGTGTCAAAAGCATTCACTCAGCATCATTGTCTCATTTTTGACCGAGGTGGCTTTTAGCATTTTTAGCATTTTTTTTTACATCTGAACTCTTCTTATATATATGTACTTTAGGTATGGGAATTGCATATTTTGAGGTTTGAGATATGTTAATAGGGCTACTTTTGTATGAAGATCTGGCAACCCTGGCTCTACAAAGCTGATTTCTAAATATACAAAACATAACGGTTTTGTCAACAGTGTTTTAGGTAAAATCGACAAACATAACAAGATATATATATAGAGAGAGAGAGAGAGAGAGCTGTCAAACGATTAATCACAATTAATCGCATACAAAATAAAAGTTTGAGTCTGCCTAATATATGTGTGTGTACTGTCCATAATTATATAAATACACACAAATTAATGTATATATTTACGAGAAATATGTTATTTATGGACAAAATATTTTTGTTTATATATATTATTAAATTATATAAAAATTATAATTAACATATATATACTTGTAAATGTTTCTTAAACATATACATTAATGTGTTTGTATTTATATATACATAATAATTACACACAGTACACACACATTAATTGGGCAAACTCAGACTTTTATTTTGTATGTGATTAATCAAGATTAATTGTTTGACAGTCCTAATATATATAAATATCAACATACATAACGAACATATATATATATATATATATATATATATATTATAGAGCCACTGGTAAGGAGCCCGTGAACTCTAGAAGAATTGCATACTTTGAGGTTTGAGATATGGTAATTCAGCTACTTTGTATGAAGACCTGGCAACCGTGGCTCTGAAAAGCTGATTTCTAAACATACAACACAAAACGGTGGTTCAGGTAAAATCGATGAACATAAGAAGGTTTTGGTCAATGTAATATTACTTAAAACACAACAAAAATAGCAGATACCAAATGCACAATATGGCATAATGTTCCTATGATTACCACAATGTCAATAATCGTAATTTCGAGAGTGAGTTCTATTCCATACACACACAAAAAATGCAATTTAAGGCATTACGGTTGTCACTCCTAAAACTTTACAGTGTGTATATGGCCTATGAAAGTTAAAAGGGTTGCATATGCCATTCCTTTAAAGTTAAAATTTGCGTTCTCAGTACCAATTCTGATTACATGCTGGTTGAACAAGGAGTGAGTCTGATATGTTTTGGGAAGCGGCGAACAGACCTGCCTGTGAGGGAATATTGTTCCTGGAGGGGATGTGTTGCCTTTGTCCTTAATGAAAAACATTTCTCAACCAATTTATGGAATGAAGACGTGCAGGGCTGTTTTGAAGCCCATTTGTTTAATTTATTTACTCAGAGTCTGTTGTTTTCGTACTGGAGTTTGTAAAAAGGTTTTACAGACAGATTTTACATGTGTACCGCCGCGAGCAACAATCATAAAGAGTAAATCGGACCACCCAGGGAGCTATGTGTGGAGATTTGGCATTAAAATGTAGAGGTAAAGCCACTGAACTAGTACGAGTTTGTTACATTGTGGATTGTGACAAGTTCCTGTGAGATGTAGCTTGTTGAAAACAATGCCTGTGAAAGATCACTACTTGAGCCTTTTCTTTAACCAAACCTGTTGATAAAGTAATGCACATCAGCTTCCAGCGTTTACTCTGATTCATGAATTCTTTTCAGACCATGTAACATTTCAAGTAAGTAAGGTCATTTTTCTTTAAAGGAATACGTCTTCTAAAAACATAAACTGTCAGTTATGATTTTGTATTTCCAAATAGGAAATACCTTTGAGCTGTGTTTATGATCACTACCATATAATGTTTTTTCAATTAGCATGGTAGTGACTGTAAAATATGTACTTTAGGTATGAAAATGGCATATTTTGAGTTTTGATGTTTGGGATATGGTAATTGGGCTACTTTTGTATGGATACCTGGCAACCCTGGCTCTGCAAAGCTAAACATACAAAACATAAAATTGCCAAACATAACAAGGTTTTGGTCACTGTAATATTACTTAATACACAACAAAAATAGTGGATACCAAATGCACAAGATGGAATAACGATGCTGTGATTACCAAGATGTCAGTCACTGCAGTTGACCACCTTTGTCGATGTCCAAAAAGGACAAAAACACCATAGAAATGTCATAAATAACTATAGAATTTGTATATTTGTATATTACACAAAACCAGTCATGAGGGTCGATTTTTTAAAAGTGTTATTTTTTACATCAATCTAAAAGCTGAATAAATAAGCTTTCCATTGATGTATGGTTAGGATAGGACAATATTTGGCTAATATACAACTGTTTGAAAATCTAGAATCTGAGGGTGCAAAAAAATCCAAATATTCACAAAATTGCCTTTAAAGTTGTCCAAAGCAATGCATATTACTAGGTTTTGATAAATTTATGGTAGGGAATTTATAAAATATCTTCATGGAACATGATCTTTACTTAATATCCTAATGATTTTGTGGCATAAAAGAAAAATCGATAATTTTGACCCATGCAGTTTATTGTTGGCTATTTGCTACTGGTTTTGTGGTCCAGGGTCATATATATCCTGCGCTTTATTGTAAGGAACAGACAGTAATTTTCATCATCATTCACTGAAAATCTTGTCATGAAATTTGCACATTCAAATTTGTGTGGTGCATTTGGTTCTATGAACCACTTTTGTTTTATTTAGTTTTTTATGGTGCAATACAAGAATGACGAGAGATGATCAAAGAAATTATACTCGCATTTGAACATATATTTAAAAAGAAATCATATCATATCATATCATATCTAGGGGCCTATGCAATCCATTTTATTTTTTTTCCAAATTCTGTTTTATTTTTTTTCCAAATTTCCGTTTTAATTTTTCTCAGCTCAAACTTTTTAATGGTAAATTACATTTTATTAATCAAAGAGCATGTCTAATTAATTAAAATCATGAAACTTACACAATTTCACGTCAATTTAATAAAGGTTTTTTAAAAATGACATGTTTAGATTCTCACCATGTTTTATTGTTATCAAATTCAGTTTTAGCATGTCTAATTATTTGAATGCATACTTAATTCATTCAAATTTGTTCTTAAAATAGCCTTATGAAAGTTTTTTTTTCCATCAGAAATTCTGTGTTGTGTATTTAAAATGTTCTCAAATGAAAGCATAAAACATTAATTTAACTTATCTTTTAATTATTGAAAATTAAGCAAACTTTTTTTTCGCAAACAAAAGGGGAATTTACTATTTAAATTAAAACATGGAAGAAATGTTGTGTGATTATACCCTAAAAAAATAATGTTTGTTTCATTTTAGTAGTAGTAGTAGTAGTAGTAATAGTAGTAATATATTTCTGGCACAATGTCTTCAAGTTAAACCTAACTTTTATTTTGACGAGTTGCTGTGTCTACCTTTACATTTCTGTGTGTATATGATATAACACTAGTTTTCCTAAAATAGAACGATCAAATGCTGAAATCACCGTGAGCGTAACATGCACTTCAGTGTGTGTAGTAAACAAAACCGCTCGTCCGCTCCATTCATTAAAACACGCAGAACATGCAGGATTCACATTTAAATGGTATTTTTGCTGCGTAATATTGACAGATACTGGTCCATGTTGCGGTTTGATTTAAGTGTAATGACCTACTTTTGATCAATTCATTAAAACTTTGACAAATTCCATGACATTCTGTGTTATTCAGTAAATTCCATTTTTATGACCAGATTCCGTGACTCCGTCCGCGTTTTCCGCATTGCGGAAATCATAGGGCCCTACATATCATAACATATCATATCAAAGGCCTTTGTCTTGCTAAAAAGCACAAATGATCAATCAGATGACAGAAGGCATGTAATAGATTTCGTACAACAGCTTTTATAGGCTTTATAGGGTTAAAATTCTAAGCAAAAGTATCAGCATAAGATTTGGAACAACGTGAGGATGAATAATGTTGACTGTCATTATTAGGTGAATTATTCCATTTAACTCGGTCATTCCAGATTGCATAAGTTCTTATTTTACAACCCTTGTAGATTTGCATGCATTTTATTTATGGTCTTTCACCTTTAATATATAGGACAGCTAAGGGAGGGAGTAACTCTGGGAATATAGTGGGTGAAAAGTATTGGGACATGATGACTGCTGGACGCATATGGCCAAAAACTGAGCACATGCTCTACACACTGTGCCATGGCTCTTTACATGGGTTTTCCAGATCATTGTTCTTCTTCATGACCCAGTCGGCACAGGGGCACAGCCTGACACAATGACATTCTCCTGTTTTCAAGTTTCCTGGAGCAGCGCAAGAACCTCCCTGAATACTCCCAGCACCACACATCAAGCCTGGGATGAGGCTCTTCAGCTGGAATTCTGTGTTTTGCTTTTGTGGGACATTTATTATTGATAGTGACACTTTAAACTTTTGTTTCGCCTCATTTTGCTCCAGTGTACCAATGGCTGTTTGGATCCTCCAGGTGGTCTTTAATAAAATTGGGATGGGAGTTAATGTTATTGTTGGAGACCGGCGATTATTTGGTAATGCAAGTCTCTCTTGTTCCTTTTCAGTTGATTTATGAATTAGTTATGGAGATTGTGACCAGAAAGTTATTTGGTCACAATCCCCATTCATTGGCTGATTCGTTCAGCAACTTTTTCACCAGTAGGGGGCGTATGAATACCTGAAAGCCAATGAAAGTCAATGCCACTCACAGTTGAAGGCCTCGGGGAGCCTCACCAAGATATTTCATACTTTTTGCTTTGAGGTTTTACACTCTTGAAGTGATTTAACTTTGAATGCTCTCTGAGGAACCCTTACAGGCGTGTTAAATTTGCTCCATTTGTTTGGTTTACTATGAATTTATGGAGGTCAAAGTTGTTAGCGGCGGTTTTGTAACCAAGTTGCATCCACAAGAGCGTCAACCCCCAAATGTCTTTTCATCAGAGATTTATTAATGCAAGTTGTGAAGAACATCCACTCTTACAAACCCACAAACTCCCAATGTATCCCGTGTGGTTTAATAATTTTTCCAACAAATACAGCGAATGTTACGTCCATGTTTTCAGTAAAGCAACAGGCCACGAGTTGATGTACATTACAGTGATTTTACCATGGGAAACCGTTGGTTTTTGTTTAATCAGTTTTGCATGATATTCTAGGTCGAATCTGTGCTATATTTTTTCTCACGAACTACGTTAGCTCAGCGTCTATGTGTCACGGTCGTGGTCGTAGCTGCGCATTAGCATGCATATGCAATGACGCATGGTGCTCTTCATGTTAGACAGATGATTCATGCTTATTTCTGCTGTATTTTGTCAACGCCTGGCTGGTTTAAATCCATTTCCCTCAGAGCCTCGGAGTAAATCTGCCGAACTTTCAGACTTACAGAGCGTGAAGAGAATTAATGTCAGAGAGAATTGAAACATAAAACTAATCCTGACAGCTACAGACTTACAACACAATGGCGGATTCATTTTATCTCATACAAAAGCCCACTCAAAATGGGAAATATGCTTTTTCTCGCTGTCTACTGGTCTGAGGACTCGCATTGTCTTTAATGCAGCGGTTAGAGCTTCATCTTCCATGAATATAACCACTAACTGAAGTTAAGCCAACATGAAACAGCTATTGCAACCCATTTAACTTTCATAATGTGATGCATTCTGAATAAACCACAATATTTAATGGAAATAAAGATGTACGACCACATTTTTATTCTTCATTCTATTGAGGTTGGTCATTGATTTGAGTTAATAGACTTGTGTGAGCAAACCAGCACTTTAACATAACATTTCAGATTATTATCTGTAAATCAAAACCATGTTGTAAAGTCATCCATCAGGCATTTTGAAGTGAGCTTAGATGAATTCACCATAATGTTTTATTTATAGAGCATCCATAAGTGGCACAGGTGTTTGTAATTATGTGATCAACCAATCAGCTGCCATCTCTTTAAGTGGCAATCAACCAATTATGTCCGCTAGAGTATACAGGCGGGTGCAAACGCGAAATGCTAATGCAGCAACAGGTGTCTAATGAGATGGTTTGGTTTACTTTTTGTCTTGTTTCTGTACTGGAATGACCCATAAAAGTCTTCAGCTGTGTTTGTAACAACATACTACCATACTAGTCCACTAGTGCACACTCAAATACTGTATCCTTCAATGCAATGCACTTGATGGATGATCAATATTATTCTAAGTATCATTTATTTGTTGCACAAAATTGGATTTAAAATGCAAAATGGCATTATTCCATTTTTTTTTACCATCCATTAATGAGGAGATCTTTGGAAGTGACTTTTCAAAATATGAGTGTGTATGAGTTTTCTGTTCTGGATATTAATATATATATTTTTTCTTTGTCTTTGTTTTTGTCTTTTTTTTAGGGTCATCCTGGATCACTGAAGGTGCTGATTGAAGTGAATGGAGAGCAACTGCTTCTTGCTTTGCAGAAAAATGAGTAAGTCTGTTTTTAATCTGTCACTTTACCAAATACACAGTGCCGTAATACAGTGATGTAAGAGAAGGTAATACCATGGTACTTTGAGATATACTCTGGCCAGGGTTTTTTTAATCTTTTAAATGCCACAGACCCCATCATAAAAAAACAAACTATGCATATGTATGCAAAAAGGCCAGATTTATACTAAAAATTAATGTAAAAAATAATAAAAAACGTTTTGTTTTCTATTACATTACTATTTTTAACGTAAGTTATTTAAATTAAATTATTTATTTATTTTAATATTTTTTAAATTAATTTAAATCTTTATACTGATTATATTGACCAGATTTATACAGAAAAATTAATGTAATATGTGTAAAAAAATTATTAGAATTTTTTTTGTTTTATTTTCTAGTACATTATTATTTTTTAAAGTTATTTAAATAAATTATTTATTTATTTATTTTAATTTTTTTTATTATTTAAATTTTTGTTTAAATTGTTTACTATTATTTATTAATTATTAGTTCTCCCTAGCACTTCTATGCAGATACCATCTTATGTACATGGTTGCTTAAAAGAATACCATGGTATTTCACACTTGGTCTTAATCTGAATCCACTTTTGGGGTATGAATGCAAGACATCTGTGTTTGCGGTTGCTTTTGTCTGACAGAAAATGTCCTTTGCCAAAAAAAAAAAGAAAAGCTATGTATATGTATGCAATAGGACCAGGTTTATACTGAAAAATTAATGTTATCTGTGTAAAGAATTATTAGGGAAAAGTTTTGTTTTCAATTACATTATTATTTTTTAAAGTAAGTTGTTTAAATAAATTATTTATTTATTTTTATTTATTTTTAATTAATTTTAATCTTTATACTGATTATATAATATTTAAAAAATTAAAATTATTTAAATTATTAATATTTTTAAAGTAATTTTAATCTTTAAAGTTTACTTTTATTTATTAATGATTAGTTATTGATTTTTACAGACTCCCTAGCACTTACACAGATACCAACTTATGTACATGCTTAGTTAAAGAATACCATGGTATTTCACACATGGTATTTCGTCTTGATCTGAATCCACTTCTGGGGTATAAATGCAAGATATCTGTGTTTGCAGTTCCTTTTGTCTGCAAATGTCCTTTGCACATTTTTCATGCAACACTTTTCATAGAAAGTCCTAGAACATGCATGAGCGTTGCAGTAATATATGCATGAGCATAAATGAAAGAAAGTAAACTTTTGCATTTACATATAAAATACTATGTGGCCACAGTTTACTGACAGACTTATGTAGCATATATTTAACAATCTTGTCAGTTCTTGCATCACTGTTGCTCAGAATAAAATACCAGAGAAGCTACTAGTTTAGTCTATATTTTGGTTTGGTGTTTGATTCCTACATGAGGCACTGTAGTATATCCGTCTGCCTTGTAAGAATTCATATTTTCTGCTTTTGAAGGTTGAGCTGACACACTAAGTCTGTGTTTCAGAAGTGTAAGACCAGTGTGCAGCGGTCAATCACATCGGCGTAATGAAGCTCCTGTCAAACGAACCCTTGCCGGCTCTGTTTTTGAATGCAAATGAACATTCGCTCTGACAGCTTCATGCCGGGGGCGACAAAACGCCACAACAGAGTCTAATTACCGAATCTACCGATTCCCATGCTCTTCATTTGATGTGCCGCATATCACGCAGAGAGCGAAACGGTGGGGAGTATAGGTTTGAAGGGTGGGTGAGCTGTTATGACGTAACTGAGGTCACCGCGTGAGCTGTAACGTCTGAGAACTCACCTCAGAATTTATTCAGGTTGACATTGATCTTCATGGTGAGAATGATTGAGAACCTTCTCTGGTAACACAGAGTGCGTGTGAATGTGAACCAGAGCGTGAAGAGGGAAAAAAGAGAAACATTCAGAGGCTGCGGCGTATTTAAAGTTGCAGGGGGGTGAAGTTATATGGTGTAAGTGACCTTGAAGTTATAGACTTATTATGGGCTACATGCACAGTGCTGCTTTAAATGTTTTTTAAAAGAAGTGTCTTCTGCTCACCAAAAGGCTGCATTTATTTGATCCAAAAATATCCAAAAAACAGAAATATTTTGAAATATTTTTACAATTTAAAATATCATTTTTAATGTGAATTTATTATAAAATGTAATTTATTTCTGTGATGCAATGCTGAATTTTTAGCATCATTATGTCTTCAGTGTCACATGATCCTTCAGAAATCATTCTAAAATGCTGATATGCTGTTCAAGAAACATTTCTGATTATTTTAAAAGTGAACAGTTGCGCTTCATATTTTTTTGTAGAAACCATGACACAATTGATTTGAATAGAAAGTTCAAAAGTACGGCATTTATTTGAAATAGGAATCTTTTGTTACATTATAAATGTCTTTACTGTCACTTAAATTCTTGCTAAATAAGCATATTAGTTTCTTTAACAAATATCTGACCCCAGAGTTTTGAACTGCATTACATATAAATGTTTTATAGAAAACCAGTATTGCCATAGAGTCTGTTTTTTATTGTGACTTTTGGCTGAGGTTGAGGTGGTCAGACAGTGTTGTGTGGAAATTAAATCCAGCAGCATTTGCTATACTGTATAAGGAAGAGAGCGAGCGAGATCTCGTGTGAGTTTGCTGCTCCGGCGAAGCTGATGAATTCCAGTTGTTGAAACTGGATGAAGCAGAGCGGAGTAGAAAAAACATTCGTCAAATGAAATTATCAAAATTGAGAGCTCAGATTTGTTTTTCAAACTCTCTGATTTCAGCACAAGAAGTTCAGATCGTTGTGGGAGGTTCTCAGCACATTGATTTACAGGGTTACGGGTTTACTTTTTTCATAAGCAGCAATGAAGCGCATATGATGAACGGTTTGTGTTGCTTATTTTCCTATAGACTTGTAGTCTGTGAATGCTTGATCGCAGTTTAGTTACTGTGAGACAATGACAGACTTAGAGCAGTAGACGTACACTGAAATAGGTCATGTATGTTTTCAGTAGGAAACACGAGTACAACATGAGTCCTGTATTGAGTTAGAAAGACCCAATAGAATATGATTATTTAAGGGTCAAAGGTTGTGTGTGTGTTTATTAAAGGGATCGTTCACTCAAAAATGAAAGTTTTGCTATAATTTATTGTTCTTCCACTTGTTCCAAACATGTTTGTTTCTTTCTTCTGCTCATCACAAAAGAAGATATTTCCAGTAGTCATTGACTTCCATAGTATGGAGTATAGAAGTCAATGGCTACCGGCACCTATTTGCTTACCAACAATCATCCGTTGACTTTCAAGGTATTTTTTCCCTTACTATGGAAGTCAATGGCTACCAGCAACTGTTTGCTTACAAGCATTCTTCCATTGACCTTCATAGTGTTTTTTCCCTACTATGGAAGTCAATGGCTACCGCCACTTGTTTTCTTACCAACATTCTTCTCTTGACTTCCATAGTATTTTTTTTTCCTTATAATGGAAGTCAATGGCTACCGACACCTGTTTGCTTACCAGCATTCTTCCATTGACTTCCATAGCAATTTATTTCTTTATAATGGAAGTCATTGGCTACCGGCAGCTGTTTGCCTGCGAACATTCTTCCGTTGACTTCTATAGTATTTTATTTTTCCTTATAATGGAAGTCAATGGCTACCGGCAGCTGTTTGCCTGCGAACATTCTTCCGTTGACTTCTATAGTATTTTATTTTTCCTTATAATGGAAGTCAATGGCTACCAGCAACTGTTTGCTTACAAGCATTCTTCCATTGACCTTCATAGTGTTTTTTCCCTACTATGGAAGTCAATGGCTACCGCCACTTGTTTTCTTACCAACATTCTTCTCTTGACGTCCATAGTATTTTTTACTTTATTATGGAAGTCAATGGCTACCAACAACTGTTTGCTTACCAGCATTCTTCCATTGACTTCCATAGCAATTTATTTCTTTATAATGGAAGTCATTGGCTACCGGCAGCTGTTTGCCTGCGAACATTCTTCCGTTGACTTCTATAGTATTTTATTTTTCCTTATAATGGAAGTCAATGGCTACCGGCAGCTGTTTGCCTGTGAACATTCTTCCGTTGACTTCCATAGTATTTTATTTTTCCTTATAATGGAAGTCAATGGCTACCAGCACCTGTTTGCTTACCAGCATTCTTCTATTGACTTCCATAGCAATTTTTTTCTTTATAATGGAAGTCATTGGCTACCGGCAGCTGTTTGCCTGTGAACATTCTTCCATTGATTTCCATGGTATATATATATTTTTTCCTTATAATGAAAGTCAATGGCTACCAGCAACTGTTTGTTGACGAACATTCTTTCATTTACCTCCATAGTGTTTTTCTGTACTATTGAAGTCAATGGCTGCCGGCAGTTGTTTGCTTACCAGCATTCTTCCACTGACTTCCATAGTAATTTTTTTCTTTATAATGGAAGTCAATGGGTACCGGCAACTGTTTGCCTGCAAACATTCTTTCATTGACTTCCATAGTATTTTTTTTTTCCTTATAATAGAAGTCAATGGCTACCAGCATCTGTTTGCTTACCAGCATTCTTCCATTGATTTCCATGGTATATTTATTTTTTTTCCTTATAATGAAAGTCAATGGCTACCGGCAACTGTTTATTGACATACATTCTTTCATTGACCTCCACAGTGTTTTTCTGTACTACTGAAGTCAATGGCTGCCGGCAGTTGTTTGCTTACCAACATTCTTCCATTGACTTCCATAACATTTTTTTTTTTCCTTATAATGGTAGTCACTGACTGTTGATAACTATTTGCTTACCAACATTCTTCCGATGACTTCCATTAAAAGGAAAAAAAATAAATAATTGGAAGTCAATGGCTGCCAGCAACTGTTTGCTTACCAATATTCTTTCATTGACTTCCATAATATTTTTTCCCCTACTATGGAAATCAATGGCTGCCGGCAACTCTTCATAATATCTTCTGTTGAGTTCAAGTAACAAGACATAATTAAACGGTCAAAAAACTCTGTATGAGCTCCTCAATCTTAGTTCATCTAGATAGGAACATGAATTCAGTTCCCTCTTCTTGATTTTATTCAAAACCCTTAATTAAGATGTACGAGTAAATTTAATTTCTCTGAATAACCTGATCTGGAAATGGTGTTAAAATAGTCTCTTTTCCACTTTAAAGAACAGAACAAAGTACATTATTCATCTGCCAAGTCAGATACAAAAGTACAATTTTGCAAACAGTGGGGTGGCATCACTCCAGTAGTTTCTGTGGTTGTGGAGAGAACTGAATTGTAGAGTGCATTACGCTGCTGCACTGACATCGGGATGTTCAGCATGTTGGTATATTAGTGTGCAGGTTGTTTAGTGCATTGTTTTTCATGTCACAATCTTAATTGGACATGTAATATTTAATTTAAGCTGTACAAAGTCCTGCTGTGCTCAGGACGAGAGGAAGTGATTTTCGGACTGTTCCCATGGTAACGTGAGGGGCGTGTGATATAGAGACACAGGGGTGGGAAAGGAGACAACCTCAGTGGAAAGCCTCTCATGAGCGCTGGAGACGTGTTATTATCAGAGACACGACCTCTCTGTGTGCCAGACAGCAGAACAAGAGCTCCACAACACCTTCTCACATTATCGTAAAGCGATAAACCTGAGCAGATGATGAATATGGACTTCTGGAAAGTGTTTCAGATGGAGCACAGAGGCTGATTCGGAGGAGCGTTAGAAGGGAAGATAAAATTTCCAAACTTGAGTTAAAAAAAAAAAAAAAAAATTTACTTAGACCAGTGGTTCTCAATTGATTTTTGCTTTCGGGCACAGAAACCCAACACCTTACAAAAATGATAAAAAAAAAGGTTTACTTTATTAATAACATTTTTATTATACAAAACAATTATTGGTTATTTTTTGCACATTTTTATTGTATCAGTAAATTAATTATTAATAATATATACATAATAATTGACAAATAGAATAATAAATACATTTTTTTGTATTTTTTATTTTATTTGTCAATTTTAGAAATTTTCTATAATATATTTTATTGAAATTTTTGTGTGTGTATATATATATATATATATATATATATATATATATAATTTCCAATACAATATATTATAGAAAATTTCTAAAATGTATAAAATATTAAATTAAAAATATTAATAAAAATAGAAAATTATATTATACATATACATACATACATACATACATACATACATATATATATATATATATATATATATATATATATATATATATATTAGGACAATTTTGTAGTTTCTTTTTTGGTACATTTTTATTGTACCAAGAAGTTTGTAATAAGAAATATTAAAATGTTATTTATTAATCATGAATAAATATTTATTATAAAAATTTATTTTTTATTTTATTTTATTTTATTTTCGCGCATTAGAAGTATTTTCACACACACACATGAAAAGTTTTTAGTAAATAAATAAATAAAATCTAAATATAAATATAATAATTATAATATAAATAAATTATACATAAATAAATAAATTGTAAATATACATACAATAACTATAATGTAAATGAATTATAAATAAATACATTTAAAAATATATATTTTACCAAGCCCTGATTATTTTATGACCATAGGTGAAGGTTTTTTATTACTTTTTTAAATTTCATTTTTATCAATTAACAATTCATTTTTGCACACCTGGTGGCAATCGGTAGGTGCGTATGAAACAAAGACAAAAAACAGGTCATAACTAAACATCAAAAACAAATCCCGCACTCTACCAAACTATGCAAAAAGTAATTTCTTTTTTATGAAATAACAGCATCTCTTGTTTTTATTCAAAACAGCATGAACATACTTCAGGTAAGTCATACAGGTTTGCGGATTGGAGGTTTAGGTTTGAGGACGAGTAAATACTGGCTATTACTTTAATCCAGCAATGGCATTTCTATTATAATCTCACAAACTCGCTCAGCCGCACAGACTGTAAGATGCTTATAGCAGCACGTCCACAGAGACGCACAGACTCATCTGGAAAAGAGTTTCAACATAACTGGAGCTGTAATGTGATGAACAGAGAGGAGAGGAGAAGAGCGGACAGGCCCTGATTCGTGTTGACTTGGATCCAAAACATATCTGCATCAAATAACACTCAGCTGAGACCCTATCACGAAAGAGACCTGAGTCAACTTGTGCAATCTTAATGCAAGGAGAACTGGTTATTTTAAAGAAAACAAGTGTGGACATGTTGTTTTTGCTCATTGTTATGATAGCTGATGTATCAGCGAGCCTTGATATCTGAGCAGCGGCTTCATGCGATGAATGTTGATCATGTCATAATTGAAACTGCATTATGACTTCCTGACCGAATCGTGCACAGATAAAAGCATTATGTAGGCACTCGAAGAAGTGTGAGGGTGAGAAGAAACAAGTGCAGAGCTGCTAAGATGTGAGAGCAGCACAATGAGGCTCGAGTCATAAAAGAGAATGAGAGATGAAGGAGAGAAAGCATTTTTTTGTAAGACATCCATACAAAAGACAAGAAAATGATGCTTAAAGACACTGAAGACTGCGACAAACACACCTCCTCCTCCTCCTCGATCTGCATCCTGAGGGTTTGTGAGATGTTTTCTGGGTTTCCCCTCTAATTAATTTGTAATGTCAAGGAGCCGGTTCCCCGCGTTAATGACCGCTGTAAGCTGGCAGATCGCTGGAGCTCTTGATAAGGCCGTCTGAAACGCTGTTATGAGACTCGGCACTTGAAGGTCTTGTTTTTCCAGGCTCGTCTGCACTAATGAAGAGCTGGATTCATGTACTGCATCATTTGCTAACACTGGTAGAGGTACAAAGGACAGTATTACCATAATCACTTGCCTGTCATGAAGTACTGTGAGGGAAAACTTTTAGATTTTTAAAGCTAAAGCTTACTTATTATATTAAACTATTATTGAAACATCAATAAAATAAATATTAGACAAAATATGATTTTTTTGTAATAATGTAGTAAAATGTAATATATGTAATAAGGATAATAATATGTAATTCTTGTAATTTTATATTATAGATGTTTGTATGTATAAAAATAATATATTATTGCAAATATATAATTTTTCTGTAATCTAAAATTATTGTTTGAACATAAATTACATAAAATATATAGTTATTGCAAATATATAGTTAGTATGTAAAAATATAATTTTTATTATTATTGTAAAAATTGTTTAGGTAATACTAAAAATATAGAATTTATATATAACAATAAATTATGTAAAAAATAATTGCAAATATATAATTTTTATACAAAAAGTAATAATTATTCTGTAATCTATAATTATTATTTGAAAGTATTACACTTACATAAATATAGTTATTGCAAATATATCTATTTTTATGCATTAGTCAATTTTTATTATTATGAATTATTAAAACAAAATTAATTACACGGAAATATACAATTTTAAATATTATATATATTATATATTATTATTATTTTTTTTTACATAAAAAAGTTATTGCAAATATATAATTTGTAAAAATATATTTTTATTATAATTATAAATTATTTTAAAAATAGTTTAGATAATGCTAATAATATAGAATTTATGTATAAGAATAATTAATATATATAACAAAATATAATTAATGCAAATATATCTTATGTAAAATATATATTTATTATTATTATAAATTATTAACAAAATTAATTATATTGCAATATACAATAAATTAAAAAGTGTATAATCTATAATTCTTATTTGAAAGTTTTATTAATATTTATATAACAAGATGAGAAACATACAAGTCACTATAAAATTAAAACAATAATTCACCCTCAAAATAAAGATTTTTATTTCCTCTCATGTTTTAATAAGTGCTATCTTATTTAGTTTAACATAACTAATTTATTTTATTTTATTTTATTTTGCCTTGTCTTAATGGGTCTTTATTTCTCAGCATGCAAAAATATTTCAGTTTAGTAATTCATTTATTATTATATTTCATTATTTAATTATAACAATACTAATAAATGTATGATTTCAAACGTGACAATTTCTTTACAGGTGTTTTACCTGTATTACTCTGCATTGTGTTGTGCAATATTTAATTCTAGGCTAGATGTCGTGCATTGTTTTGTATCTGATTGAAAAGAAACATCTGTAGTTGTTGAAAACGAGGTTAATTGATGTGGTGTGTTTCTTTAGTTGCATTTTTCTTCTTTTATCCAGTACTAAATGTGCTGCCAGAATTACAAATGTGGAGAATTGTTCTTTTGATAATAGATTTCATTTTAAAAGCATTAAATTACACGTACAGAATGGCATTCAAGCATTACTCATGTCAGCTGGCCGTTATAGAGTTTTCATTACCATTCTCCATATTTTATGTTCTGTACAGTGACTTCATGCTTTGACTGACCAGCTCGAGTTCTTTGTCCTTATAAGGTGGATGTATGAACCAGACGAATCAAAAGATAGATTTTGGGAGTTGAAATGAAGCCATTTGCATTGTTCCGTGTAATGAGTCGTCAGTGTAATAGAGAGAAATATTAGCTCTGTTTCTAAGCCTGGTGATCTGCTCATGTTTGGTGCGAGTGAGGCCATTCAGAAAAACCACTGGCCAGAAATAGCTCTTTCCACCCATGAAATTGGATTTTGCATTATTTTTAATTTATAAAACGTGTCATTTGATCTTCATCTACATGACCAAAGTATTCTGATGTTCCTCATCTAATGGCGAAAAGGGAGTTACAGCAGAAGGCAAGACTTTTAGTTAACACTGACTTAAAATTCGGTCTCTTCCTCAAACTAGTTTATCATATGTGTAATTTTTTTGGTATTTTGAATTAGATCTTATTATAATAATACTATATTTTCTGTTTTTAATTTAATTTTTATTTAATTTTATTTAATTTAGCTATTTTGTTGTGTATTTTTGTTAGTTTAATTATTAGTTTTATTACTTAAAAAATTATTAGTAAAATAGGTCAAATTAAAAATGAGAAATGTGGCCATAGCAACTGGCTAAAATTAAATTTTAAGTTTTTAAAATATATTTTTATTTATTTATTTTTTAATTTTGTTTAATATATTTTTTTATGTATTTATATTTTTGTATGTTATTGCAGTCAACATTTATTTATTTAAATTATCTTTTTTCTTTTTTTTCATACTTTTATGGTGCTTTTTATAATGTATAATTATGTATATATTTTATAACTATTATTTCTTGTATATTTATGTAATTTTAGAAATTATATATGTATATATATATATATATATAATTTTATCTATATATATTTTATTTCAGTTGACATTTATTTTATTTCGATTAACATTTTGTTGTAAGAACATCATTAATGATTCCTTTATAGTGCTTTTTTATGTATAATTATGTTATATAAATATTTATTTATATAACATATTTATATTTATATAAATATATATATTTAAGTGTTTAAAATATATTTTTATTTATTTATTTTTTAATTTTGTGTAATATATATATTTTTTATGTATTTGTATTTTTGTATGTTATTGCAGTCAACATTTATTTATTTAATTTTTTTTGTCATACTTTTATGGTGCTTTTTATAATATATAATTATGTATATATTTTATAGCTATTATTTCATGTATATTTATGTCATTTTAGAAATTATATATATATAATTTTATCTATATATATTTTATTTCAATTATGTTTATTACATGTTTATATTTTTTATAAAATACAATAATAAATACATTACTAAACAGAATTTTTGCATGCTTAGAAATAAAGCCACAATGAGTCAAGGCTATATAAAATAAAAAAAAATAAATAAATAAAATAACATAAAATTAAATTAAATTTAATTAAATTTAATTTTTTTTTTAAAGAATATAAAATAAAAAATAAAATAAAATAAAATAAAATAAAATAAAATAAAATAAAATAAAATAAAATAAAATAAAATAAAATAAAATATTTACTTTAAAAAAAAAATGCGAGGCTAAATTTACAGCAAAGGCTTGTATGTTTTTCATCTTATTGTCTAATAAACCTGCCACTGTATGTTACGAATATTGTCAGCACTTTGATAGATTGCTTTGTAAGTCGCTTTGGATAAAAACTTTGCTAAATGCAAGAATGTAAATGTCTGCTAAACGCATAATGTTTCATGTTCCGTCTATCACTAAAAATGCTTTAATGTAAATCTGTCTGCTTTTATTTGCTTGTGTCTTTATATGAATTGAGGAGGTGTTAGAGTGTGTGTGTTGTCGTTTTCCTCACTCGCTCTTCCCACATCCTGTCTTCGCTCTGACACGGAGCCTGACCTCAGACGGAGCATCCTGTCGCTCAGCAGAGTCTCTTGACCTTTGACCTCGGCGCAGCGGCCCATCGCTCTGACAGCCTGTGCTGAATAAGCGTTTGAAAGAGATGGTCTGTTTCAGGCCGGTCTGGAGGGGTTTATCCAGTGCAGATGACAAAAAAACACCAACCAAACAAAACCTCTCGCTTCCGCCCCATTTGACCAGCACTCACCCTTGAGTCCTGAAGATCTGCTGAGGAAACCGAACCCCGCTTTAGTGCTTTTCCTTTTGTTCGCTAATTTCAGGGGCTTTGGTTTGAGGCGGTGGGTCGCTCTCGAGTGGTGTTTCCTCTGCTCGCGCTCTTTAAAGCACAATAAAAGAGAAGCAGGGACTTGTGGGAGTCTTTCCCTCGCGCTCATGCAGAAAGCAGATGTTGAGTCGTGCGGTGCTGAGCACGAGTCTGGGGTTTGGCTTCAGACGGATGGGTGTGAGGGTTCCCTACAGGGACACCGATGAAAGCTGAACGCACTGAGACTTGAGCTGCAGGAAGTGCTGGATGTCGCTGGGAAAGACAGCAAGATTGTTTGTGAGGAATCGCTGAGACCGGAGGAAATTAAATAGATCTGAAAACACATGTAGAGGTGGAGAGATGATGTATTGTTGTTTGTTTTAATGAAAGATTTAAGAGGTACTATTATTATATTTATTAATAGAATAGAATAGAATAGAATTAGTTCAGTATTATTTTATACATCTAATTTATATATATATATATATATGTGTGTGTGTGTATATATATATATATATATATATATATCAAATTATGTATGTATATCTAAATATTCTTTATAAAATTATGTATAAATTCTATAAAATATCAAAAAAAGTTATGTAATATTACTAATTTGGTATCTTTATATATATATGTATATATATATATATATATATATATAATATCAAAATATATATAAAAAACAACAAAAAAAATTATATATATATAAAATATCAAAATATACTGTTATAATAACAAATGTTATAATTTAAATATTTTATTACGTATATAAATTATACGTATTGTTATTTTTAGTCATACAGTTATTTGTATAAATATATTTGTGTATATTATAGTTATATATTGCAAACTAAAAAAATAAATAAATTAATAGACTGAAAAACAAATGTATTTCTGATGTTAAAAATAATATATAATATATAATGAATATATAAAATCTATAAATATTGAAATATAATTTAAATTATGTATATATAAAATCTATAAAATATCAAAATTTAGATTGTTATATGCAAATGTTTTATTGATATATATTAGTTATGTTAAAAATATTGAAATGAACATATAGTCCTTGGGTTTTTAGTAAATTAAGAAGCAATGGGTTAAAGAAAGAGGTCACATGAGTGTTTTATTGATTAATTTATTTAGAAAGCGTTCTCTTATGCATGCATTTGCTGCATCCGAAGAATAATGAGGCTGAAGGTTTGAAGTCATTAGTTCCAGTGCAGAGTTTTCATGAATATAGATGCTGTGATTCATACGCATTTGCTTCAGTAGAAAGACTGGTAATTTAGACACAAATGTGGACTTCTTGAGTGCAAATGAAATGTTTTTTGAGGGACGGAGCGAAGGACGCTTGAGTGCTTCCTCCGGACACGACGCATTGTTCATTTGGCTGCAGGTGAATTATGAGGACAAAACACTATTTTTCCAGCTGAAGCGAAGGACTCGTCTAGACAGCGCTCTATTGGGGTTTCCAGGAATCAAGGTTCAGCATGACATGTAACCAAATGGACGGCTTATGATTCAGCACATGGAGTAAAACCAACAAGTAAAACCATTCCAGATTTAAGTTGCATGCTGAGAGAATGACAGATCATTTTTACGTCATTGAATTAAGTTGTCAAATAAGGACTAATTCACCCAAAAGTGAAGACCCTCATGCCTTTTTTCCACTGCTTTTATGAAAAATGCATGGTGCAAATGCTATTTTTTCTATTTTCTATGTCTTTTCCATTATATGGAAAAGAGCAGCTTGCAGATTTCACTGAAGAAGGAAAGTCTGAACAATATGAAAGTGAATGATTGATGACAGAATCTTTTTTTGCAGTACTTTACTTTTTACACAGAAAAAAATGTACTCAGAAATTCAGAAATTGCTAGGAAATTTTACAAATAATTACAGAGAATGAGCAACAAATAATCTAATCTAATCTAATCTAAAATAAAATATATTTTTTATAATATATATATATATATATATATAAATTTAATAAAATATTTTGTTCAATATAATACTTAATACTTCATTAAATTTTATATATATGTATATATATATATATATATATATATATATATAATGTATGTTTTAAATATATTTTATAAAATATATATAAATATTATATTATAATATGAAAATATTATTAAATATAATAATTAGTTAATTTTATTTACAGTTTTACCATTATTAGTATTATTATAGCAGTATTTAATATAAGGATATATTATACAGTATATTAAAATATAACTTAAGTAAATTTCACAATAAAATTTTTAATTCATAGTTTTACAATTTTTAGTATTAATTATAACAGTATATAATATATATTAAAATTATATATAATATAAATATGTATTTTTTGTGAATCAGAACTAATCTTTCTACATTGAAAAAATGCTAGAAAATTGTACATATAATTGCTTAGAATCTGCATGTGGCACATTGAGTTAGAAATACAAAAATATGTTAGTGTCAAACCTTAATAATCTTTTAGTTATTAACAACCTCAATTTTTTATTTTTTTTTGCAGTGTAAGCAGGTGATCTGCTCTTAAACATTCCTGTTCTTTATGTTTCTCAGGCTTTTTGTGGGGATTTCCATTTAATTTGGTATTTATCAGACTTCAGATGAGCAGCTGAGACAGAACTGGCGTGTCTTATATGCTCTTCAAATGAATCAGTAAATGAAGTATTCCCAGATGCTTGTGACTGGCTCACAGAGCAGGATGATTTTCATATATCATATTCTTGCTACTTTTAGCAGATGTGAGGCCGTTTGAAAGGTAGGCCATCCAAATGCTTTGTCAAACGGATGCAGTGAACACGCCGATGCCCGAAGGGAAAACAACAGTGGGTCCAAAATTCAAGAAGCAGATGAAAGATCTTCCAGGAACTGGCGTGATGGATTGAAACTGAGGTGATAACATGCATCAACAGGGGTTTAGGCATTGGCTTGAAGTTCGGGCTAATTCGGTACCTTTGGCCGTGACTTCATAAGCTCTCGCAATACCAAAAATGAAAGTTGGACTCATAAAAAAGCTTTTTGATTTCTATTTTGATGTGATGTTCGTTGCGCAAGTGTCCGAGAAGCAAATCCACTGCTGAAGTGAGTTTTAACTGTTAGCATCTGTGGGATGGCATCCAGGAGCTGTTGATCAGGCGATGCATTAGCATGTGCTTACGAAAAACATTTGATTTGTTATTTTTGATTGTTAACATGTTACTGAGATCATTTACCAAAGACGTTCGTCACGAATGACGGACGCTAGCCTTGCAATAACCTCTCAATTTATGATTTTATTTGATTTTTTTCACGACTTCTCTAAGAGTGTGTGTGGCAAAGATGGCGACGCTATCGCAGATGAAAAGAACCGTGATTTAAGGAAACGTGCACGCCCAGACTCGTAATGTTTGCGTGCGCGATGACAGATGTGTTAATGCGGCCAGATGTGCCCAAGGATCCCGCATTAATGGATGCACTTCTGAGGAGAGTTTGCTTTTTGTATGCTCTTATTCTTGTGGGTTTGGGGTTTCATAAAGGGATGTTTTCATGCTGAAGTTTATTTGGTCTGTTTGGCAGTATGATGACTGCAAATGGAGAAATACATCACTGATAAATATCTTATTTGAAATGACATCATACAGGAACATAAAAATCACAAATGAGGTCTCAATTGTTTCCCCTAGATGACAATGAGATTCAATGGACAACAAATGAAGACTTAACAGCGAACAGGGAACATTTTCAGAACGTTCTGGCAAGGTTTCTCAAAGAACAAACATTAATAGAATGTTTGTTCAAAGTTTTGTACAAACACACAAAACCTTTTTCTGAGTAGTTTTAGTTGGATATTCATCTAACAGTTGTTTTTTTTAAATGTAACTGCTTGTTTCGGAATGTTCAGAGAACATTCAAAAAAGTAACATTCCGATAATGTTTCCAAAATAAATGGAATGTTTCCTGAACTCAAATAATTTTTAAAACACTTAAAAATTTGAAATCTGACATTCTGAAATAATGTTTTCATAGCCTAATTGGAACATTAGCAAAATGCTCCTAGAACATATTTTAGTTAGTTGAGTTGCTTCACAGATGTTCGTCTTGAAAAAAAGAAAACAAAAGCTCACACAGTTTCAACATTTGCTCAGATGAAATGATTTTTCTAGCTCTGTTCTCTTACTGTATATCAATAATTTAGCCGTTTGCGGTCTATTTTGTGTTCTTCTTAGTAATGGGGTCGACCAAATGTGATGCCGATAATGATTATTACAGATCATGTAGACCGATAACCGATATTTTGAACCGATATATATGTCTGGTGTAAAAATTATAATTAATGTAAAAATTGAGAATAACAAAGACTCTGACAAACATAAAAAAAAACTTTCTTTAAATGCTTTTTAATTATTTTGTTGGCAAATCAGTTCTGAAAATGACGATACCGTGAACTATAAAAATGCTTAGTTTTGGCACAAATAATCTGTCAACCACTATTTCGAAATCGACTTGCGTCAAAAATATAGTTTATAGTCCAACAGTAATTTTGTTAAATTTAATTGCTTGTTGTGGAATGTTCAAAACACATTCAAAAGTAACATAATGTTTGCAAAATAAATGGAATGTTTCCTTACGTTTTTAAAAAAATTTAAAAAACTGAACACTTTGAAACTGGACACATTGTTGTTAGCTAAACTGCTTCTCAGATGTTTCTCCTGAGAAAAAGGCAAAAAAAAAAAAAAAAAGTAATCCCACAAAATTTCAACAATTGCCCAGATGAAATGATTTTCTAGCTCTGCACTCTTGCTGTATATCAGTAATTTAGCCGTTTATGTCTATTTTTGTTTCTCTTTGTAATAGGGGCCGACCTATATGTTGATATTGATTATTACAGATCAAGTAGACCAATAACCGATATTTTAAATATATATATATGGTGTAAAAATGAAAATTAATGTCAAAATTAAGTATAACAAGGGCTCTGACAAAAAAAAAAAAAATGCTTTTAAATTATTAGATCGGCAAATCGATTTTGAAAATGATTGATACCGATAACATTAAAAATTCTTAATATTGGCACCGATAATCGGCCAAGGCGATAATCAGTCAACCCCTTCTTAGTAAGTGGAGAAATCTGAGAGAAAAGTCAAGGAGATAAATTTACTAATTCACTAATTAGTCCCTTAAACTGTGAAAATCAGTGTCTACGCATTAGTGTCTAATGCATTTCCTATGTGTGCTTTACAAATGTGTTTATCGAAGATGCATTCATACATCACTGAAATTATTAAATACATATGAAGAAATTAATTTTAAAATTACATCTGAAATGCAACTCACAACAAATTCCCACAACAACAAGACAATATAGAGATACAGGTAAGTCTGTTATTATATTATGCAGTAGTAATCTTTTCTCACTTGTAATTAAAATGTTTTGTTTCAGAAGTCGAACGGCTCTTTAACTTCTGGTTGATCGGTGGATCGGAGTCTTCATGTGTTTATTTTTCAGTCATTTCTCAGAGACCTTTGTTGCTCATTATCCAGCACTTTCATGTAGCAACAATGTTTTTTTACCATTTGATGCTCGTTTAAATGTTTTGTTGTGACCTTTAGCCCGTGTGTGTTAACATCTTGACTGCTGACCTCTTGACTCCCTCAGGTGAGTTTCCTCTCTGTTCAGTCACAGCTGAGCAGTTTTCTGGTCCTCAGGTGTTCTGTGACCCAGTCTCCTGTGGCCGACTTCATTCCAGCTCATGTTGGAATAGTTCATCCCTGCGATGAGGCAAGCGGCCCTTCGTCCGGTCCAAGGGTGTAACGCTCCTCGTTAGCTAAAGCTTATAAACTGGCTGCAGTCTCTGTCTTGCCGTGGGATGTCATTACATCAGCCTCGGAACATTTCCATGGATTACTGCATTCCTAGTCAACAGTTCTCCCATCACACCAGTGCTATTTGCTTTATTCCTGTGAGTCATGTAGAAATTAAATACGAGGATCTAACCTTGTCATGAAACTGAGCTCAAGAACCGGCCCTGCTGGTGACAAAAGTGACTTTATTCAAATAATTAAAAAAGTAGCAAAAATTGGTTACATTAACACAAAATGATGGCAATTTTTCCATTTTGGGTGAACTAAGTCGAAAGCTTGCTCTGGTTTCCGAAGCTTCCGTAGCATCAGTTTTTTATTTCTGAATTGTTGTCTGTGGTGTTTGACATGAGGTCAGAAGGAGGCTTTACTTGTATCGAACCCAGAACATTCTTTTAAAGCTCATAAATTCTTAAAATAGATGTTCTATAATTGCTGAAGTGCAATTGGCAATGTAACGACTGTCAGAGTCCAGAGGGAAGAATATTTTACCTTAATTGATTTTCCATGAAATTTCTGGTTTTGGTATAAGTGCTGGTTTCTCTTTTATGGTCCATTGGCTGTTTTTCCATTAGTTCCAGAGCAGATGTTTGATACAGGAGGTGAGCTGACCTCAGTGGACTTTACATTGTGCAAGTCAAGGTATTTGATTCGCTTCAGTAGATTTTTACATTTGAAAGAAAATGTATGTGCCTCTCACCTGTGGCAGTGCGGCTGCTCACTACTGTTTTGGGTGCCAGGGCGTTGCTATGTGGTTGCTAAAGTGTTCTGTTTAGATTTGTTTTTAGGGTGAGCTGTGTGGTTGCCAGGTTGTTGCTATGTGGTTGCTAAGGTGTTCTGAATAGTTGTGGTGCGTTGCTAAGCAGTTGTTATGGTACTCTGAATGGTTACCAGGGCGTTACTGTGCGGTTGCTAAAGTGTTCTATGTAGTTTTGTTTTTAGGGTGATCTGTGTGGTTGCCAGGGTGTTGCTATGTAGTTGCTAAAGTGTTCAGAATAGTTGTAGTGCGTTGCTATGCAGTTTCTATGGTCTTCTGAGTGGTTGCCAGGGTGTTGCTATGTGGTTGCTAGAGTGTTCTGTGTAGTTCTGTATTTAGGCTGATCCGTGTGGATGCCAGGGTGTTGCTATATGGTTGCCAGAGCCTTCTGAATAATGATAGTGTGTTGCTATGCGGTTGCTAAAGTGTTCTGTGTAGTTTCATTTTTATGATGATCTGTGTGGTTGCCAGGGAGTTGCTATGTTGTTCTCAATACTTGTAGTGTGTTGCTTTGCAGTTGCTATGGTACTCTGAATGGTTGCCAGGGCGTTGCTATGCGGTTGCTAAAGTTTTCTGTGTAGTTTTGTTTTTAGGGTGATCTGTGTGGTTGCCAGGGTGTTGCTATGTGGTTGCTAAAGTCTTCTGTGTAGTTTCATTTTCATGGTGATCTGTGTGGTTGCCAGGGTGTTGCTATGTAGTCGCTAAAGTGTTCTCAATACTTGTAGTGTGTTGTTTTGCAGTTGCTATGGTACTCTGATTGGTTGCCATGGAGTTGCTTTGCAGTTGCTAAAGTGTTCTGTGTAGTTTCATTTGTATGGTGATCTGTGTGGTTGCCAGGGAGTTGCTATGTGGTTGCTAAAGTGTTCTCAATACTTGTAGTGTGTTGCTTTGCAGTTGCTATGGTACTCTGAGTGGTTGCCAGGGTGTTGCTATGCAGTTGCTAAAGTGTTCTGTATAGTTTTGTTTTTAGGGTGATCTGTGTGGTTGCCAGGGAGTTGCTATGTGGTTGCTAAAGTGTTCTCAATACTTGTAGTGTGTTGTTTTTGCAGTTGCTATGGTACTCTGATTGGTTGCCATGGAGTTGCTTTGCAGTTGCTAAAGTGTTCTGTGTAGTTTCATTTGTATGGTGATCTGTGTGGTTGCCAGGGAGTTGCTATGTGGTTGCTAAAGTGTTCTCAATACTTGTAGTGTGTTGCTTTGCAGTTGCTATGGTACTCTGAGTGGTTGCCAGGGTGTTGCTATGCAGTTGCTAAAGTGTTCTGTATAGTTTTGTTTTTAGGGTGATCTGTGTGGTTGCCAGGGAGTTGCTATGTGGTTGCTAAAGTGTTCTCAATACTTGTAGTGTGTTGCTTTGCAGTTGCTATGGTACTCTGAGTGGTTGCCAGGGTGTTGCTATGCAGTTGCTAAAGTGTTCTATATAGTTTCAGTTTTATGGTGATATGTTTGGTTGCCAGGGAGTTGCTATGTGGTTGCTATGTGGTGCAGTTGGTAAAGTGTTCTCAATACTTGTAGTGCAGTTGCTATAGTACTCTGAGTGTTTGCCAGGGAGTTGTTATGTGGCTACTAAAATGTTCTCAATAGTTGTAGTGCGTTGCTATGCAACCAAGGTGTTGCTATGCGGTTGCTAAAGTGTTCCGTATAGTTTTGTTTTTAGGGTGATCTGTGTGGTTTCCAGGGTGTTGCTATGTGGTTGCTTAAGTCTTCTGAATAGTGATAGTGTGTTGCTATGCAGTTGCTTTGGTGATCTGAGTGGTTACAAGGGTGTTGCTATGTGCTTGCTAAAGTGTTCTGAATAGTTGTAGGATTTTGCTATTCAGTTGCTGTGGTACCTTGAGTGGTTGCCAGGGCATTGCTATGCATTTGTTAATGGGTCCAGAGTAGTTTTTTTGTGCATTGCTATGCAAGTCATTGCAGAGGAGCTTTTACCTTATTGCTATGTGTTATGTGTGTGTGTGTGTGTGTTTTTTTCTTACTGGTCCAAGTCAAAAAGCCTTTGGCCTTTAGGATATCCTGATCTCTAGATGTTAGTCTGTAGGATTTTTATCGTCTTTTATCTTTCACCTGGCACGATCAGAAGTCTAATTGCTTATAAGAGTACCAGCAGACCTCTCCCCAACGAGCCTCATGATTTGAGGTGTTATCCATAGAGAATGCTAAACGGAGATGTTTAATACCGACCTTGCATTACTAATCCATCTTCCAATTATCAGATAAGAGGACAACCAGATGTGCAGGATGATAAAGAGGAACTAATTTCTGCGTGAGAGAAGACGCTCTGGAACGAGCCGTGACCTGATTTCTCCCCAGAAGCATGAGAAAACCTCGCTTTGTCCTTGACAAGATGGGCACGAGTTCACTGCAGCTGAATTCACGTCTAGTCAGCCAAGGCCTGGAAAATAATTTGGGCCGTTACTCTGCCCCCGTCCAGCTCCCCCTAGTCGTTCGTTCCTCTCTTTTGTCTATCGCTCTCTCTCTAGTCTCCAGTCTGGATGTGTCTCACCTCAGCATGTAAATAAAAAAAGCTCATGTGTTCCAGCGTGTTTGCTCTTCATTTAAAGCTGGCAGTGTTAAAGAAATCATTGGTTCTGTGATGATTCATCCTCATGTTGTTCCAAACTGACATTCATGCTGTTTTCATTTAAGCAGAACATAAGTAAGCAATAAGGTACGATAGGCTGACTTTCTCACAATACAGCACAGCCTCCCGTACCTTATTGCTTTTATAAAAGTTACTAATGTATATAACAAACCAAAAATGTAAGTATTAATATGTTTTTTTCTTTTTCATTACATGCATTACATGCTATGCTTCTGCTAAAACATAGTCCCTGATGGTGACAGTAATGGTTTTATGGTGTGGACCATGAAGTGTTGCTGTATAGAATTTTCATATTACGGTGAACCATTCCTTTCAGTTCTATGCTTGAAAGAGAACCTGTGCTGCTGTTTTTTTTTCTGTCCACCCCTGCCATGTCCCTTTCTGGTTTTCTATCTTACAAGAACACAAAGCATTAAGTGACCAGGGGAAACAACGGCGCCCTGCTGTGTCTTTTTCCCCTAGTGACTGATGATTTGATTAGTTTTTTTTTATGCTTGTGGCTTTGCTGCAGTCGTCTTTCCACAGCATGAAAGGTAGAATTATTTCCCTTTTTTTCCCCCTTTGTACAAAGAATTGCTAATCTTTCGCTCTGTTTGGTCTCTGCTCGTGTGAATAATTGAAAAATAAATTAGAAAATGGTCACAGAAACACTGTAATTCTGTGTCGGCGAGGAAATATTTATAGTTGTTTGTCATTTTAACCTCTTTTGTAGCCAGTTTCTTGAGTTGAATGTGTGTTGTGATGGAACTAGATCTTTTCAAGGACATGGTGGTGATGTCAGATGACAAGCTAATGAGGATTTGGGTTGAGATAATGTGATGTAGTGGTTTAGCTTTACCCAAAAATGAAAATTTAATGTTCAGAAAATTACTGTAAGTGAGCCGTATGACTCATATGCTATGTTACTGAAGTTAGGGTGAGTAAATAATGATGGGAAATGTATTTTTGAGTCCCCTGAGTTTTCCATTTGTAAATGCAGAATGCATTTCTCTTGCTGATTTTGTAAGTTTCTTTTGGAAGTTTTTCCGCATGATTAATGTGTTTGTATTTGCACCCACTTATAAGCTGATTTGAATAAATGTATCTGCTAAATGATAAATCTGCCATATTATGAAGGGCACACACATGTTATTCATCTTCCTCTTCAGTTTAATGGTTATAAGTAACTGATTGATTCAATAGAGAGGAAGTTTAGTTTAGTAGTTTCTGGAAGATATTAGATGATCCTTTTGGTGGAAATGCACGGCACTCTTTTTATAGTTATAAACAAGGTTCCCACAGTCATTGAAAACGTTAAAATTGTGATTTCCAGGCCTGGAAAATCTTATAAGGTCATGCAGTTTTATTTTTATCTAGTTACCCTTAAAATTTAAAAAACTTTTACAAACAACTGGAAAAGTCATAGAAACTCCATGGGAAGTTCATTGTTCCAAAGGTACTGGAAGCCTGCAAAACGTTTTTGTTTCTAAACTCAAATTAGAGCTTGAAAAAAATTACAAATCCTATTTTTGGCCTTTGACAATCCACAGATGGCGCATATGTTGAGCTGACCCTTGTGTCTTAACCATATGCCTCCAAACACACCTGTGGGACTCAATCTGGCCAAGATTTGGACCTCTGATTGTAGTTCAGATCTTGGTTTCCTGTTTCTTTCAAATGTTTGTGCTTGTAAATCTGCTTCTGCTGCATGTGTGATTAGAAAAGCAACATCTGTCAGAACGTCTGTGATCAAGCAGCAGATTTTAAGACATCTCGTCCCTTTCTGGGTTTTTAGGGCATTTTTTTTTTACCCGTGCCAAATGCTGTTTTACAGTTACATGTGTTGTTAATCCCATTTACTATGTGAAACTTAATGAAACAGTGCGAAGTGAGACCAATTAAACAGCCGTCCATTATAATTAGGCGATAAGGGACGAGAGGTCAGGATATATTTACATCCTATTATTGCTTTAAAACAACAAATGCATATTAGGAAACACAAATGCTATTTTACTGAGTAAATTCAGTAAGATTTGATTTATTCCTTAAACTAATGTTAATAATTGGTGTCTGAGTGCAGCTTGGGGATGTACAAAAGATACATTATTTGTTTATTTGTTTGTTTTTTTAAAAGAAATCCATACTTTTATTCAGCAAGAATGCATTAAATTAATCAAATGTGACAGGAAAGACATTTATAATGTTACAAAATTTCTAGTGACCAATCAGCATTCAGGACGGGAACTAGGATAGAATATATCGGTTTTATAACAAACATTAATCAGAAATTAATTTACTTGCTGTCAGAACGATGCATTAGGCTTTTACGTTCAATTATAGGACTATCTATTCTGTGTAATCTTTTAAAAGTCTATTTAAACGCTGGTACTTTAAGTGTGCGGTATAGATCAGATGGTCTCCGTGTTCCTCTATTGGGTTTTCTTTAGATCCGAAAAGCTATTTTTAACGGCAAGTGTTTGTTCCTAGTTTCTTGGAAACCTTCAGATTCTGTTGTAAATTCACTGCAGGGTTTTCATCGATTTTTCCACACAGAGCCCCACTGTGGGCTTCAACATCATCTAATTCGATTTGAAAGAGTACAGGTTCAAGTGAAAAAGAGTGAAGCTTGGCGAGAAGAGATTGAAAAGTTTCTCCCGGAAGTTGGAAACTAGTGTGTAATGTGCAGTACGCAGTGAGAAGAATGAATTTCACACTTTGTTCTACAACATAAATTACACACAGACTACAAACTGAAAAGCTTTTCAGCATAATGTCATGAATTTCAGATAAACCCGTCCTAAACATGTCAATCAAACAGTCTTTTCTTGGAGAAGTGGACGGTCTGAATGAGGTGACCCAGACTTTATACTGTCAGAAGTGTGTCTGTGTTTGTGTGTGTTTTTCCGGGAGGTTGTTATAGTCTGACTCAGCAGTGCTGTAATCCTATTCATGAGTTTGTCACGTTCAGGTTATGCTTAAGAAAGCACAGCTGCACGAGGAGCAATCGAGTGCAGATGTTGGTAATGGTCTGATCAGAACATTATCTCAGCAGGGAGAGAGAGGAAGAGAGAGAATGAGGGCATCCTTTCCCAGGCTGAGGGGATTTCTGTGGCCCGTCTTTGATCTGTGATCATTTGCAGCTGATCGTGTTGAATCCGATTATTAAAAAACAGAGGAACAATACAAAACACTGGGATTGACTGTAAACTCCCTGCTGGACCCTGTGGTGTGAATCAGTGTATCATCCCAGACAAACATCAGCTTTGTATTATAACTTAATATCTAAGTGAAAGTTGGCAGGACTTCATTTTTGTGTCAGTTTTTAGTGTAAAATTTTATTTTTTTAATTTTAGTGAAAAGAATTTTTGCACAGTAAGATGTAGTGAATTTAGACTGTTGCTGTGCAGTTGCTGGGGTGCTCTGAGTGGCTTCAGACTGTTGCTAGGATTATTTGATTGGCTTTAGACTGTTGCTATGCAGTTGCTAAGGTGCTCCTAGTGTTTTAGACTGTTGTTGTGCAGTTGTTAGGGTGATATAAGTGGGTTTAGATTGTTGCTATGCTGTTGCTAGTGTGCTCTGAGTGTTTTCTTAGACTGTTGCTGAGTGTTTTTTAGACTTACTGTGCTGTTGCTAGGGTGCTCTGAGTGTTTTACACTGTTACTATGCAGTTGCTAGGGTGATCTCTGTGTTTTAAATTGTTACTATGCAGTTGCTAAGGTGATCTGACTGTTTTAGATTGTCGCTGTGCAGTTGCTAGGGTGCTCTGAGTGTTTTAGGTTGTTACTAGGATTATTTGATTGGCTTTAGACTGTTGCTATGCAGTTGCTAAGGTGCTCTGAGTGTTTTAGACTGTTGCTGTGCAGTTGTTAGGGTGATATAAGTGGGTTTAGATTGTTGCTATGCTGTTGCTAGTGTGCTCTGAGTGTTTTAGATTGTTATTATCCAGTTGCTAGGGTTATCTGAGTGTTTTACACTGTTACTATGCAGTTGCTAGGGTGATCTCTGTGTTTTAAATTGTTACTATGCAGTTGATAGGGTGCTCTGAGTGTTTTAGATTGTTATTATGCAGTTGCTATGGTGATATTAGTGGATTTAGATTGTTGCCATGCTGTTGCTAGGGTGCTGTCAGTGTTTTAGACTATTACTGTGCAGTTTCTATGGTGAAATGAGTGGCTTTAGACTGTCACTGTGCAGTTGCTGGGGTGCTCTGAGTGGCTTCAGACTGTTGCTAGGATTATTTGATTGGCTTTAGACTGTTGCTATGCTGTTATTAAGGTGCTCTGAGTGTTTTTAGACAGTTGCTGTGCAGTTGCTAGGGTGATATAAGTGGGTTCAGATTGTTGCTATGCTGTTGCTAGTGTGCTCTTGAGTGTTTTTTTAAACAGTTGCTGTGCAGTTGCTAGGCTGCTTTGAGTGTTTAGACTGTTACTATGTTGTTGCTAGGGTGATCTGAGTGTTTAAGATTTTCGCTGTGCAGTTGCTATGGTGCTCTGAGTGTTTTTGACCATTCAAGTGCAGTTGCTAGGGTGTAGATTCTTGCTATGCTGTTTAGATTCTTGCTATGCTGTTGCTGGGGTGCTCTCAGTGTTTTAGGCTGTTGCTGTGCAGTTTCTATGGTGAAATGAGTGGCTTTAGACTGTCGCTGTGCAGTTGCTGGGGTGCTCTGAGTGGATTAGACACTTGCTATGCTATGCTGTTGTTGGGGGGCTCTGAGTGGCTTTAGACTGTTGCTATGCTGTTGCTAGGGTGCTCTGATTGTTTTTAGACTGTTGCTATGCAGTTGCTAGGGTGATCTGAGTGGCATAAGACTGTTGCTAGGCAGTTGCTAAGCAAACATCTTGAATATGATAACTTAAATATAGCTTACCATCTTTCCCTAACAAGACACAATTTAACAAATCATTCAGTACTAGTTACAAGCTTAATACAGGGTTAAAGGTGTGTTCAAATCACGTTCACTAACTGTATTTTTTATTTAATGTTGGCTAAGAAAAATGACTGGAGTAGGAAATGAAAGAAATGAGTGACAGTAACTAAGTTTTGTGTGTGTTTGTGTTGCAGAGGGCTGTTTGCTAGTCACTACACAGAAACACACTACCTGGAGGATGGAAGTGCCATCACCACCTCACCGAATGTCACGGTAAGATCACAAGCAACCACTGCTTCCATACAGATTTAACCCTGCGGAACACATGGCAACATGCGCTTCCTGTTACAAACCCCTGGTATTCTGCAGAAAACTTACTGGAATGGAGTTTCATTTGAGCTGGTGCGTTGATGTGTCAAAAAACTGAAAAACTGGTGGTACTGATATTTAAAAGACATTCTGAAACATTTTTTAGTCATTCCTTCTAAAAAATACAGGCTCTGTTACAAAATCTATGTAGGGAGTATTTGATACATATATTTGAGACACATCATTTCACCTTTGGTGATTTAAATAACATAAAATCATGGTGGAAGCATAACCCACATTTCTTTCCTGCATCAGCTCATTTTAGACCTTATATTTTACCTAAACCAAACCTGCAGTTAAGATCCTGCCTTATCACTGATCTCCGCCCATAGGGCGACTGCTGGATGATCTTGTGTCAAAAGCTTTAGAGAAGAGGTGGTCAAACGAGGGCCACCGGGAGTGCAGAAACCACCCATGATGCACCTTTGTGTGTTTTAAGTGTTTAGATTGCAGCTCAGATTACTAGTCAGAGTAATAGACATGTTGAGGCCTGAAGGCATGTAAGACTAAACCTCTGAGTAGCACCGGTGGATCACTGACCCTGTCTTCCTCAGTCTGCTTCCAGTGGACCACCGGTTTTCCTCGCCAAACAATTTGAGCCAAACACTTTATGAAAAGAAAACACATGCTATCAGAATTCCAGCAAAAGAAAATAGGCAAGGCAATTATATCATTACTGTTGCTTGTAGTTAGGGTTTGTGATTTAAACAAACATTTCATATTGAGCTGTTGCTGATAACTAGTCCTGAAAGATTTCTCAAACCATGTGTAGTGTTAAGGTGTGCTGTTACTTAACTTTATTTATCAGACTTGTGATTTTTTTTGCTCAGAGCAATCGAATCCACTCAGAGCACCACAGCAATGGCATAGCAACAGTGTAAAGCCACTTAGAACACTATAGCAACGTCATAGCAACAATCTAATCCACTCAGAGCACCACAGCAATGCCATAGCAACAGTTTAATCTACTTAGAGCACCCCAGCAACAACATAGCAACAGTCTAATTACTCAGAGCACCCTAGCAATGGCATAGCAACAGTCTAATCCACTCAGAGCACGCCATCAATGGCAATAACAACAGTCTAATCCACTCGGAACACCACAGCAACATCATAGCAACAGTCGAATCCATGTAGAGCACCCCAGCAATAGCATAGCAACAGTCTAATCCACATAGAGCACACCAGCAACGTCATAGCAACAGTCTTATCCACTTAGAGCACCCCAGCAATGGCATAACTACAGTCTAATCCACTTAGAACACCACAGCAACAGCATAGCAACAGTCTAATCCACTTAGAGCAGGCCATCTATGGTATAGCGACAGTCTAATCCACTTAGAGCACCCCAGCAATGTCATAGCAACAATCTAATCCATTTAGAAAATCATAGCAACAGCATAGCAACAGTCTAATCCATTTAGAGCATGCCATCTATGGCATAGCAACAATGTAATCCGCTTGGAACACCACTTCAATGGCATAGCAACACTCTAATCCACTTAGAACATGCCATCTATGGCATAGCAACAGTCTAATCCACTTAGAACACCACAGCAACAGCATAGCAACAGTCTAATCCACTTACAACACCACAGCAACAGCATAGCAACAGTCTAATCCACTTAGAACACCACAGCAACAGCATAGCAACAGTCTAATCCACTTAGAGCAGGCCATCTATGGCATAGCAACAGTCTAATCCACTTAGAACACCACAGCAACAGCATAGCAACAGTCTAATCCACTTAGAACACCACAGCAACAGCATAGCAACAGTCTAATCCACTTAGAACACCACAGCAACAGCATAGCAACAGTCTAATCCACTTAGAGCAGGCCATCTATGGTATAGCGACAGTCTAATCCACTTAGAGCACCCCAGCAATGTCATAGCAACAATCTAATCCATTTAGAAAATCATAGCAACAGCATAGCAACAGTCTAATCCATTTAGAGCATGCCATCTATGGCATAGCAACAATGTAATCCGCTTGGAACACCACTTCAATGGCATAGCAACACTCTAATCCACTTAGAACATGCCATCTATGGCATAGCAACAGTCTAATCCACTTAGAACACCACAGCAACAGCATAGCAACAGTCTAATCCACTTAGAGCATGACAGCAACAGCATAGCAACAGTCTAATCCACTTAGAGCAGGTCATCTATGGCATAGCAACAGTCTAATCCACTTAGAGCACCCCAGCAACGTCATGACAACAATCTAATCCATTTAGAAAATCATAGCAACAGCATAGCAACAGTCTAATCCATTTAGAGCATGCCATCTATGGCATAGCAACAATCTAATCCGCTTGGAACACCACTTCAATGGCATAGCAACAGTCTAATCCATTTAGAACATGCTATCTATGGCATAGCAACAGTCTAATCCACTTGGAACATCTTCGCAACAGCATGGCAATAGTCTAATCCACTTAGAGCATGCCATCTATGGCATAGCAACAGTCTAATCCATTTTGATCACTACAGCAATGGCATAGCAACAGTCTAATCCATTTGGATCACTACAGCAATGGCATAGCAACAGTCTTATCCACTCACAGCACCACAACAACATCATAGCAACAATTTAATCCACTTAGAGCACCACAGCAACGTCATAGCAACAATCTAATCCACTTGGAACATCATAGCAACGGCATAGCAACAGTCTAATCCACTTAGAGCATGTCAGCAACTGCATAGCAACAATCTAATCTGCTTGGAACACCACAGCAACAGCATAGCAACAGTCTAATCCATTTAGAACATCATAGCAACGGCATAGCAACAGTCTAATCCATTTAGAACATCATAGCAACGTCATAGTATAAAACTTTCACAACACCACTGCATCTGCATAGCAACAGTCTAAAGCCACTCAGAACATTTTAAGAATCATAGTTTGAAACAAAGAAAGAAAGACAAAAGAAAAGCAATATTCCCATCATGCTCCAGTAAAGGGTCAGTTAAACACTCCGGAGTTTCACAACACCAGAGGGTTGAGATTTTATAAAGTATTGTGACTATTTCAGCGTGTTCAGCAGATTTTCTCAGCAGTGTGAGGCAATATGCATCCCTGCTTTGTTTGGATGGGAAACAAGAGATCAGGTCATCCAGAAACAGCAGCAGTCCTCGACCTGGATGTCATCAGAGCGAGCGGTGCTGAGTTTGGCCTTCATAAACTGATTTGGGGTGTTGGAACACAAAATAAGACAGATGCTCTGTCAACCTGAGTGCAGAAACTGATGTTTCTCACATGCACATATTGTGTAGATCATTCAGTTTTTTATTTTTTATTTTTATTTGGAAATTGATAGGCAAAGTCACATTCTGAATTCTAACAGGATATTAATTTATTTATGCATTTATTTGTGCGTTTAAAATTTATACTTTTGATGCAAATTAAGTCCATTTGGATAAAAATGTCTGCTATATATATAGAGGCATTGATCATCATATGTATATCAACAACTAAACTTCATCTTGTACATATTAAACTCCTCTTAATAATTATTTCATCCACATTGTGACTGGGACTGGGATGCATCCAGCTCTGTATTTTCACATTGTTATGTTTCATTATTTTCTTGTGTAAATAACATAAAGCAGTCGCGTGCATATATCAGCTGTAGCGTGCTTGACTCATTTCTACCATTGCATGATCTATCATACACACTCGGCCCCAAAACAGCATTTAACGGCGCTGATCAAATTCTACAGTAATTGATGTATTTGCTGCGTCCAAACATTTGTGCACCAGGCAACAGAGCAGAATGTTTTGTGCTGTAAATGGGATGAATTGTGCCGATCTGATGGGATCCAGGGCCGCTGGGGCAGATGGAGTGTATTCACTCATGGTGTAGGGAGTTATAGGCTCATGCTCTGTTCCAGAAAGACTTGAGGAGTGTGTCGGTGTGTGTCTGTTCTCCCAGACCTCCTCCGCCTTTTATTAAGTCTGTTTTACGGTTGTGTGTGTGTTGCCGTTATTTCATCCATAAGCAGAACTCCTCTGAGGCCCATTTGGACCTGCTCGTGGACTCTTGTAGCTCCAGTCAGACGCTGCCCAACGCCGAGCGCAGTTTAAATCGTCTCTGTATATTACGGCGATTAAGAACGACTTAGAACTGGAGTGTCAGACTCATTTTAGATCGTGAGACGAGTTTTTATTTGTTAAACCTCATGGACTTTAGATCACATATGAAACTGCCAATTCGAAATATTAATCAAAACAATATTAATAAGAATAATACAAATTTATTTCTGTTCTTACAAAATAGCTTTAACTTTAATATGCTTTATGAAAGTAAAAAATTAAGGTTAAATAATGGTAAACTGATAATAGTTATTGTTTTGAGTAGTATTATTTATTTACTTATTTAGATTTATGTTAAATAAAAAGTGATGGAGAAAAATGAATAAAAATGGCATAAATTAACATTTAATGGTGGAGTTGAATGAAAGATTATTATTATCATTATTATTATTGTTATATAGAATGATATTGAATAATGTATAGGTGGTGGATAAAATTAATAAGATAAAAATGGCATAAATTAATAGTTTTAGAAATGGATGTAGTTGGAGTATTGACTATTTATTTATTATATTATATTATATTATATTATATTATATTATTAAATAACACAGGTGCTGGACAAAAAAATAATAAAATAAAAAAAGTCATAAATTGATACTTAGAACCATGTGGAGCTGAATGAAGGTTTTATAAACAATTATTAAATTATTATTATTATTATTATTATTAATGTTATTATTTATTAATTAATTAAATAATTTTGAATTATATTGAATGACATTGAAAAACATGTAGGTGGTGGACAAAAATAATTTTAAAAATTTGTAAATTAACTATTTTAAAAACAGATGGAGTTGAATTTATTTATTTATGTATTTATTTTTTGAATAACATAAAGGTGCTGGACAAAAAATTAATAAAATAAAAAAGTCATAAATCAACACAGGTGGAGCTGAATGAATATTTTATTATTATTATTATTATTATTATTTATTTATTAATTTTGAATTATATAGAATAACATTGAAAAACATGTAGGTGGTGGACACTAATTATTATTAATTTGTTTAAAATTAATTAAAAAGACTTTAAATGAACACTTTTAGAAACAGATGGAGTCGAATGAAGGTTATTTATTTATTGAATAATATACAGGTGCTGGACATTTATTATTATTGTTGTTGTTATTGTTATTATTATTATTATTATTATTAGTTTATTAATTTATTTATCTTGAATTATATTGAATAACATATTGAAAAACATAGGTGGTGGGCAAAATTAATTAAAAAATGTGTAAATGAACACTTTTAGAAACACGTAGAGTTGAATGAAGGTTTTAATTTATTTTTAATTAATTTATTTATTTAGAATTATATTGAATAACACTGAAAAACAGGTGGTGGACAAAAATTTTTTTTTTAAAAAGTGTGTAAATAAACACTTTTAGAAACAGGCGAATGAAGGTTTATTTATGTGTTTGCTTGGAATCATATTAAAAACATTGAGGTGATCATAAAAATGACTAAAATAAAACTGGAATGAATTAACACTTTTAAAAACAGGCGAATGAAGGTTTGTTTGTTTGTTTAAAAACATCCAGGCGACGGCCAAAAATGAGTCAAATAAAAATGGCATAAATGACACTTTTAGGAACGTGTGGAGTTGAATAGAGGTTTAGTGTGATCTCACTCTTCACGTCTCAGCAGTGGCCCACAGTATGAAGCGAGCAAATGATTTAACACTGGACCTGAGGCTGACCGCACACCATCTGGTAGCCTTTACATCACTGACATCGACATAATAAGCTACATGTATTCGGTGCCAGCTTATGCATTTTATCACGTTTATCCTTAATCAGAAATCTTTCCAATTACTAGTTAAGGTTTGGAGATTGTTTACATAAATATTACTCCTGCCTTTTACTGTTTTATTTAATATGAAATTCCATTTCACATAATTATGTATATTATCTTAATCTTAATCATAGTGCTGCATATTCTCTGTGCATCTGATAATACAGTATTATGATAAAAACAGTTTGCATTGAAAATAACATTATTAACAATCATATACAGTAAACATGTATTCATTTAGCAGATGCTTGTTGGTTGAACACTGAAGTTAATATGAGTCTTAAGAACTCATTATTTTCAAATCCACAGTGTTCAGCAATCTTATTCTCATGCAGTATAAATAGAATTATGATTTTAATTTGTCTGCCAGCTCCGCGGCTTTATGTGTTTCGTTGTTAATGGATATGGAATGTACTTTTTTTCCTGATTCCTCGCTGGAAACAATGCTGTGATGGACGTCGTAGCTCAGGGCGTGTGTGTTTGTTATGATGGATGTCCTCATGTTCCTTTGACTGAGACTCTGAGATATATGGAGGACTGTAGTTTACAGCAGGACATGCTCTTTAAATAACCCCAATGTCACTGGTGTGCTGGGATGAATATGAAATAAAATGAGCTTCATAAAGCAGGCAGTTCTCGCTGTAAAATCTGACTGGATGAAGCGCATTTGAAAGCATGATAAAGTGCAGATGCTGTATTAAAGGCAAGTTGCTAAATTGATCGGGAACCATCAAAACAGCCTGCAGCTTTTCTAATGAGCTGTTTATTGGAAATATTAATGAAAGCAATATTGACAAGAAAAAATGGAAATTTCTTGCTTGATCTGATTTAAATTTGGTAAGCCTTTAACAAGCATTAAGAAAGTCAAAATGTTAAGAAAGTAAAAAGGACATTTTGAACAGTAAAAAAAATAGGACTTTTAAAAATGTTTAACTGATAATAGTTGGTTTTGGTGTTATTTATTAATTAATTTATTTATTTAGAATTACATTGAATATCATAAAGATGTTGGACAAAAATTAATAAAATTGAAATGGCATAAATTAACAGTTTTAGAAACTTGAGCTATTGCACACTGAAAATATTAAGGAAAACAATACTGACAAAAAAGTATAAATATAAATATATATAGACTTTTAATAATGATAAACTGACTTTATTTATGTATTTATTTATTTATTTTACTGAATAATTTAAAAGTGATGGACAAAAAGTTATAGAAATGGTGTAAATTAATATATTTATAAACGATAAACATAACTTTCTTAATATTAATTAAAACTATTGAGAAGTACAAATAAAAAATACAAATTTCTCACTGCTTTTGGACAGCTTTAATAGGTTGCTTTAATAAAGTTTTTTTTCTTTTAAAGCAAAAATATACTTTTAATAATGATACATTTATTTATAGATTTATTTATTTGTTTATTTAGAATTACTTTGAATATAATAAATGTGGTGGACAAAAATTAATACAATTAAAATGGGATAAATTAAGAGTTTTAGAAACAACAACCCTAGTTTTCCTAATGAGCTTTTACTGCTTACTGAAAATATTTAATAATTAAACCATATTGTCATAAAGTACAAATATCTCTCTTAACTTGCTGGATAGCTTTAGCTTTAATAAGTCTTAATTAAAAATTAAAGACTTTCAAAAATAATAAACTGACATTATTTATTTATTTCTTTATTTATTTACTTACTGAATAACATAAAGGTGATGGACAAAAAGTTCTAAAATAAAAATGGTGTAAATTAATATATTTATAAATTATAAATGTAGCTTCCTATTGAAAGTAGAAAATAAACTTTTAATAATGATAAATGTATTTATTTATTTAGAATTGCATTGACTATTATAAAGGTGGTGGACAGAAATTAATGCAATTAAAATGGGATAAATTAACAGTTTTCCTAAATAGCTTTTACTGATTAGTGAAAATATTAATCAAATCAATACTGAAATAAAAAAAGTATAAATATCTCTTAATTTGCTGGATAGCTTTAGCTTCAATAAGGCTTAATAAAGTAAAAAATAAAAAATAAAAAAAATAGAGACTTTTTAAAATGATAAACAGACTTTGTTTATTTATTTATTTATTTATTTATTTAACATAATAGTGATGGACAAAAAGTTATAAAATAAAAATGGTGTAAATTAATATATTTATAAACGATAAACAGCTTTCTTAATAATCTTACTGGAAGTTTACTGGAAATATTAATCAAAACAATATTGAGAAGAAAAAATACAAAATTGTCTCTGTTCTTGCTGGATAGCTTTAATAAACTTCAGTACATTTATATTTTAATTTATTTTAATTTACGTTTTATTAATTTATGTTTTTTGAAAGTTAAAAATATATATATTTATTTTAAAAATACTTAATAATGATAAATTAATAAGTAATACAATAATTCCCTATACATTTTTATTTAATTTAAAAAAAACAAAAAATTTATACCACTTCTGCTTCACAGTTGTATAAATACTTTGCCCCACAACACCCTTTTACCATGGTGAAATAACTGAATCATTGCTTTATTTGTTGTTTTTGTGATGTTTTCACACTGTGGTTAATGGATAAAGTCTGAAAACACCCAACAGGAAATGGCTAAAAATGGAAATGTTTTTAAAGAAAGAGAAAACAAGAGTAAAAACATTAGGCCAGCGCTGAAAACAGGACAGTATTTCTTTCTGTGGTTTGTGTAGACAGAGCGAGTCTTGGACAGGATTGTTGTGAAGCTCTAGAGAGTCTCTGCCAGCGCCGTTCCCAGTGCAAACCAGACAAGAGCTGTTCGCTTCCTTAGACAAAACTACTCTGTCCTGACGTGCCTCTCGCTGCATACAAACACTCAGCAAACCTTTAGGAACAAGAATTGCACTTAAATGATGGAGTGAATCCTTGAAATCACCTCTGTAACCTCTGAACATCCTGTCGTTTGTGTTGCAGATTCACTGCTACTATCATGGCGAAGTGGAGGGTCACCCGGGGTCAGAGGTCAGCCTCAGCACCTGCAGCGGACTCAGGTGAGTTAGCGGTCACACCTGCCGTGTACGGGACGATCTGTACATTAACCTCACCTCATCGGCTTCCCATGGTGCACTGAGCTCGGGGACCAAAGTTACATTAGAAAGCGCCTGAGGAAAGGGCATTTTAATTACTGCGTGTGAAGTTGGGCATCCTCCAGAGACACGATACGCTTCATGTTTTAATTATGAAAAGCACACTTAAGTTTGATTCATTAACCGAGAAGGGACGTTCACATAGTTTCGAAAGTGGAGAGTGTGATGTCGCATGAGGACATTCCTAGTCAAGTCACATTTGTTTTTATAAAGCTTTGTACAATACAGATTGTTTCAAAGCTGCTTCACAGTAATAAAGAGGAAAATTACAGTGTTAATGTTGCAGTGTTATTCAATTGTAAACAAATACAGTGGTAAGCAGCAACAAAAAAAATATTTTTCATGGCCAAAATATATTTTAAATATGTGTTAAATATAGGCTGTAAACAGAGAAGCTCAATGAAATGTATTTTTGAAATGTATTTGGTTCCAGCATTAATATAAAGAATATATTTTAAAATGTATTTAAGGTGCAAGATAATGCATTTGCAATCAATCTTGTGGTAGTAATAGCCAAGATCAAAACTAGATTTATAATGAAATAATAATGTTAATTGTTATATGTATATTGAAATATTATTGTATGTTGTTAAAAAATCAATATAAAAAAAAACGTTTTTCGATATATATATATATATATATATATATATATATTTAAAATATATAAATATTGTATTATTATAATTACATTTATTTATTTTGGTGGTGCATTTTTTAGCAGATATATTTTTGGGGCATTTATATATAGATATAGATGGACATATATATATATATATATATATATATATATTTTAGTTAATATTATTATTATTATTATTATTATTATTATTATATACTTTTTTTCCCCCTAAAAATTATTATTATTTTTTTAATTGTATCATTATATTTATTTATTTATTTTGGTGGTGCATTTTTAGCAAATATATTTTTGGGGAATATATATATATGTAGGTGTATATATTATACACACACACATATATATTATATATATATACATATGTGTGTGTGTGTGTGTGTATATATATATATATATATATATATATATTTTTTTTTTTTTTTAAAAAAATTGGCCCAAAAATGTACTAATTATGCTCTCTTTTTTATTTATTTATTTGTTGGTTTGTTTGTTTTGGTGGTGCATTTTTTAGCAAGTCTATATATATATAGTAATATACACATGTATTGGTGGGGGCATTTTTGTATGTTATAAAAATATACATTTAAAATATATAAATATTGTGTATGCTGCATTTTTTAGCAAGTACATTTCTGGGCTATTTTTTGTATATTTTGTATATATTTTTGTACATCCATTTGAAAATATTTTTTAACTTTCAGCTTTAACTTTTTAATTTTAACTTTATGCGTCAGCTCAGATTGATTGATTCAGTTCAGTAACAATGTGAATGGATATAAAGTGAACTCAATTCAACTATAAAGCAACAGAACATAATAGTGTCATTATTCAACTCAATGCAGTTCTGCTTGAAGTTAATCAAATTATAAAACCAGCCTAAGTCAGCTGTAAAGCGGCGCTACAGAAAACAACAGTGAGGTTTTTATAGGTTCTCAAGTCTGTGATTCGATTCCACTATAAAGGAGGAACGTGATTGTCCTATAATACAGTAGCTTCTGTCAGAGCGTCACCGTAATAACTTTATATTAAGTGATCACGCGCCACAAGAGATGCATAAAGATGATTTTCACGCTTCAACCTGCGCGGTCCGGACACGCAGGATTTATGACGGCGATAAAGCGTCAAACGCGTCTCGGTCCCCAGAGTCACGCGCCGCTTATTGTTCATCTCCTTATTTCACCTTGACTCCTGACGTTTTTGTGCCGCAGTAACCTGTCTCTCTCCGCCTGGCAGACAGACACAGCGCAGGTCTCCTCCGACAGAAACGGCCAAAACAAATTGCTGATGATTTGGTTTGGCAACGTCCAGGGTTTCCACGAGGATCTCATGCGGTGCAGAATGTAGTTTTGAAACTTCTGGAAAAGCCCAAAGCGCTGGCTTTCTCCCAGCTGAGGAGAATGTCACTTAAATTCAGCGTACGACTCGAAAGTGTGAGAAAGCTTTGCGGACGCCGATCCAAGAACCACAGAGCGGTAATATTAGAGCTCGGGGGAAGATTTATTTAGCCAAATATCCTACAAAATAGATCGTCTGCTGACCAACGGTGGCTTGGATGTGGAGCTAAGCCGCTTTCCAAAACGTCACGCTGTCTTATTTTGTGGGAAAACAAGAAACCACTTCCTCCCATAGAGGAGTTTGTCTCGCATTTATTCTCCCGTTTTGTGTTAATGTTGTAAAAGCTTCTTCGGTCTCGCTTCTTTTGTGTGTCTGCAGTTCCAAATAATCATCAATTATTTGTGCAGCTCAGTATTTGAAAGCACATTTTGGGAAAAGGGCTCTTTCAATAAGTGCAAATATTTCAAATATGGTCTCTAAATTAATGCGAGGTCATGAAAACTGAAAGCACAATAATTATAATAAGAGTACAGATGCACTTCCAGATGAATTCTACCAATTTAATTCATGGCAGGAGGTAAAATTGTTATGCTTTCTAACTTATAAGCTTGAAAATATTGTGCTCACTTCCTGATTAGCAACATTTCCAAGAGATGCTTGATTAGACATGGATTGTGTGAGACTTTTTGACAAAATATTGCAAAATGTGCATAGTCCAGACAATAAACTACAAGTAGATGAATGAAATATATTTAAATATTATTTTCTACACGTTTTGAATATACTTTTCTATTTCACAGTTCATGATGAGACAGGATTAAATTTCTAAAATTGCTTTAAAAATGTAATTATTGATTATTTTTATTGATAAAATTTGTTGTTCACTGTCTTGCAAAATTATGAGAATATAAGAGAAAAAATATAGAAAAAATGCAGTAAAATTACAGTACATGTCAAGTTATAATAGAATTTGACAGAAGTTGCTCTGCATAAATGTTACACATTTAATTAATAAGATATTGTATTTGCTTCCTGATTAGCAATTAGAAATTGATGTTAGAGAAACATTGTGAGACATTTTCTTTTTTCTTTTTACAAAATACTGTAGACTATGTGTATTTTTTGTGCAATACATAGTTCAGACAATAGACTCCAAATAGATGAATAAAATGTATTTAAACATTTTTTTCTCTGCATTTTGAATGTGCATTTCTGTATTTCAGTGTTCATTATGAGACAGGATGGAATTGATAAAATTGATATAAATAAATAAATAAATAAAAATTTCAAAGAGAAAAGTCAGAAAAAAATGATATTCCATATTTTATGAAATTAATTTATGAAATATTGTATTTTCTCTGATTAGCAACTAGAAATAGATGTTAGAAATAGATTAGAAATAGATGTGTGAGATTATATATATATATAATTTGTTATATATTTTTTAATATATATTTTTACTAAATATTATAAATATTATAAATTTTTAAAATTGGTCATGAAAAAAAAAAAAACTTTTTTTTTTTCACTGTCTAGCAAAAAATATAAGAGTAAAATTAACAAAAAATGACAGTAAAGTTACATTTCAAGTTATAATAGAATTTGACAGTTGTGCATAAATGTTACAAATTCAATTACTAAAATATTGTATTTGCTTCCTGATTAACTACTAGAAATAGATGCTAAACATAGATTGTTTGAGACTATATATTTTTAGTGCAATATGTGCATAGTCCAGACCCCAAATAGATAAATGAAATATATTTAAATATTATTTTTCTCCACATTTTAAATATAATTTATTTAAATATTAAAATTGTTAATTAAAATATCGAATGTATTATTTTGTTTATTGATACAATTTCTGTTTTTCACTGCCTAGCAATGAAATAATATGAAAATAATTATGAAAATAATATAAGAGAAAAAAAATGACAGTAAAGTTACATTTCAAGTTATAATAGAATTTGATGTATCAGATGTAATTCTGCAAAAATGTTACAAATTTGATTCATAAAATATTGTATTTGCTTCTTTACTAGCAGCTAGAAAAAGATGCTAGACAGAGTTTGTGAGACTATATATATATAAATATATATAACATATAATATAATATATATATATATATATATAACAGTTTTCGGACTATTTATATTTAAGAGCAATATTAGTGCAGATAATAGACCCCAAATAGGTACATGCAATATAGTTTGAATAAATATTTCTATATTTATGATAAGACAGTGTTTTTCACTGTCAAGCCAAATTATGAAAATATGAGAGAAAAAATAATGTCAGTAACATTACATGTCAAGTTATCTGCTCATATTACCAGTAAACTAATACAGAAGTGGTCTATTTTTGTTATGTTTACATGATGCATGCATAATTGTAATGTGCACATATTCAGGTGTATCTTAATCCTGTTTCTTTGTCTCGTTCTGCAGGGGACTGATTTCACTTGAACATAAAGTTTATGTAGTGGAGCCGTTGGACGAGAGAAACACACACCGTCTTTACAGAGGAGAACATCTTAAACTCACCCAGGGAACCTGCGGACACGGTCACAACATTTCATACCCTACAGAGATGTTGAACACTACAGGAGCCGTCTTCAACAGCAGCAGGGTGAGTTCAACCAAAACACAAACCTCCAAAGATTACAGCATTGTTTTTACCATCTCTAATGTGGCGCATTACTGAATATTCAACTCTAAACAATGTAGGATTGAGCTTTTACCCATCATGATTGAAAGAGGGACCAAAGCCATTTCTAGAGAGCATAATATAAATACACACACAAAAAACGCCTAGCAACCACCTTGAACATGATAATAATTGCATATCAAATCAAAACACCTTAACAACTGCATAGCAACTAGAAGTACATTTACATTACCTTTAAGACTAAGCAAATACGTCTTTTTTATTTAACCTTTAAAGTTATGATATAAGCATTAAACCACAATTGAGAGATTGTAGCAAACTCACATTCAGAATGAAACCAAGTCTGTTTGACTTTGAAACACATTACATTGCACATACAAATGTAAAGTTTACTGCACAATGAATGACTTTGATTAATTATTTTATTTAATTTAATTTATTTTACTTTACTTTATTTTATTTTTAAAACATTTTATTATATTTTTATTGCAGAAATAAAATTGGTTCTTTTTAAAGTTAATTTCTCAGGCAGCACAAGGCAGCAGTAACACTGATTCAGTCAGTGGCATGTGTTTGGGGGGTGTGGCTATCTGTTTTCCTGACCAATGAAATTAAAGAGTTCTATGGCAATAAAAAAAATCTGAGAATACTTGAAAGACTTTCCCTCATGTTTAGCTCTTAATTATTTTACTGCTCAATCATTGGCTTCTTATTTTTATTTAATACTGAGTTATTTATTTATATTTTTTATTTGAGATATTTTTATTTTATTTTGTTTACTTTTTTGTTTACGTTTGATTTATTTCATGTTTTATTTTATTTATAAAACTTTTTATTGCTTTTATTGTTTTATTATTTTATATTATTTTATTTATAAAAGAAAAACCATATAAATATTTTTAAAATGTTTGTTTTAAATATTTATTATTTTTTATTTCAGCCTTACTCCAGTTAATGTTTTTTTTTAATTGTTAAAATAATTTATTTAATAGTAATAATAAAAAAGCATAATAATTACAATTAATCTAAATTATATATATATATATATATATATATATAATTATATATATTATATATTTTTATATATTTTAATTTTTGCAGTTTATGTGTGTGTGTGTTTGTGAAAAATATTTCTAATGCAAAAAATTAATACAATTATATTTATTTCATTTTTATTGCATATAATTATTCATTATTAATATTAAGTATTCATTTCATTTTTTTAATTTAATATTTAAATATTTAATATTTTTTTATTAAAAAGGTCATTATGGTTTCTTATTGTTATTTATTTATGTATTTTTTATATTATTTATTTATTCACTTTACTTTTATTTTTTATTTTGTTTACATTTTATTTATTTCATGTTTTATTTTATTTATAAAACTTTTTTTTTTTTAATATATTTATTTTATTTGAAATACTGATTTAGCCAATAGCGTGAGTTTGGGGCGGGGCTATCTGTTTGGCTGACCAATGACAGACAGGTGTGCTGTTCTGGAAACCTGTTGTGTTTAGTGAAGCTTCTGATACATGAGGTCACAGATCACTCTTTCTCTGGTCAGTGTAAGGACACCTGAAGACATTGATTCTCTCGCCGTGGGCACTGAAGTGTTTAATATGGCAGGAATGATCGCCGTGTCATTGAGTTCAGCCTGACAAGACCCTCTCTGTCACAGACTTGATATTTACACACTGGAGAGTCATTTCTGAGATTCAGAAATGGGTTTTATTCTCTCCGAAAAGGATTTATCCAGCAGCGGTTTCTTTATGTTGCTACCAACTGAATTAAGCTCCTACGTTTCATCAGTTCAGCAGCAGATATCGTCTCGCTGTGGAAGTCAAGTGTTTTCAATCTATTAGACGCTTATCAGCTTCCCTCTTCAAAGTGAAACAGGTGAAACAGTCTCCTGTAGGCGGTACGACTCTAATTCTTCTCAACACGAAACCTGCCACAGATGAGTCCAGCCTTTTATTTCCATTAACAGAAGACCAGTCACTGGAAACAATGAGAGACAGCTTCCATTGAGAGCGAGAGGACTGATGCTGAATGTGTGAAGACGAGGGTCACCTTCTTGATAGTGTGTCCTGATTGGACTCTGTTGCATTTATACTGTGATTCTTAATCTGATATATATCTGTTATCTGCATGACCAATTTGTCTGAACTCGTACTAGAGAGCCATTAGAGCAGACGTTCACTTCACGGTTTGAGGATTTACTAGTTTTCGTGAATCGTAACGGCCTCTTTTTCACACTCCAGCTGTGAACTGAAAATTAGTGGTTATATTTGAGCTGTGAAGACTTTATTAGGTGAAAATTGCATAACTGCTACTATACATAATTTATATGCAAAATTAACAAGGGCTTGTAATACTTAATAAGTCTTTGTAAAGCAAGTAGTTGTCGCATACGTATATTACGAGAAAACCATTATTGAAAACCCAAAAATGATCAATTAAAGAGTTATATAAACATAAAAAAGACTTTTCCCTTCAGCTTTAGGTCTCAAATATTGTAAAAGTTTACTACACATTTGACTTGCGCTATCCATATTTTATTTTATTTTATTTTAATAATTATTTTATTTTATTTAAAAAAAAAAAAAAAAAAAATATATATATATATATATATATATTTATAGTTTTTAATAATAAATTAAATAAATTAAATATTTGTAAATATTTTAGTTTATTCACTATATTGTTTTGTTGTTGTTTGTCTATATATATGTATATATATATTTTTTTTTTTTAATTTTTTTTATTTTTTTGATTAGTCAGGTTGGATAGAGAAATCACTCCAAAAATTATTTTATTCTTTTATTTAATTATATTATCATATTTAAAAAGAAAACTATAACATACTGTATTGTTTTCAAATAATTGTTTATTAATTTATATAAAACTTTATTTTTTAATATAAATACGTGTGTATGTATGTATGTATGTATATATATATATAATCAATTATTTTTAATAATAAATTAAATCAATATTTATAAAATATTTTATATATTTTAAATAGTTTAGTTTATTCACTATATCTTTTTGTTGTTGTTTTCTATATCTTTTTTTTTATCTGTCAGTTTAGATAGAAAAATCAGCCAGTATTTTGTTTTTTTTTTCTGAAAACTTTATATAAAAAATATATAACATTAATTTATATATATATATATATATATATATATATATAATTTTTTTTATAATAAATTAAATAAATATTTATGAAATATTTTATTGTTTCAACATTTTTAAGTTTATTTACCATGTTGTACTGTTGTTTTTTCTATATATAGTTTTTTTCTAGTCTAGATCAAATTTTTTGTTTTTTTTTAATGAGTCAGATTGGATACAAAAATCAGTCAGCAAGTCTCTACACAAAAAAGAAGCTCAACTAGAAGAGAGTTTTCATTTACAGAACATTTGCTTTCATTAATTCCTATATGTCCATTTGTGTCATTTCAGTCATGGATGACTTCAGTATTATTCTAAAATGTGGAAAACAGTGAAAACGAAGAATGACTAGGTGAGAATTAGTTGAAAGACTCTGCATTTGAAAAGAGACGTTTATAACATCTATAAAAGACAAGTGGGTCTTTCACATGAGTAAATGAGATTGCCAGGCAATCCGAAGGCTGTTAAAGCGAACGTTCTCCTGGAAAGCACATCGCGGCGGATCAGATGTAGTTTAAGGGCATTGCTGAACCCAGAAGAGGATGTTCAATCTCTGTTAATAGAGGGCACATTCGGAAGAGAGGTGAAGACGTCACCTCTGTGCCTTAAAGGCCATATAGACTCATAGCGAAATGGGCCTGGGAAATTTCATAAAAGGTTTTCAAGTGCAGCCTCTATTAACTGTGTCCTTCAGAAGAAGAGGGTGAAGTTCTCTCTTAATCATGTTCTTTCTCTCCTTTTTTCTCCCTGTAGCATAAAAGAGACGCCCAGAGCAGCACCAAGCATGTGGAGTTGATCATCGTCGCAGACAACCGCGAGGTAATAAAGAGGCGCTTTTGACCTCACACGCATCTCCAACCCTCAATCATCTAAATCAGAGGCTCTAAACTAGTGGGTCGTGACCCAAAAATGAAACGCAGATCTGATTTACTCGGGTCACAGACCTCAACGATGCTCAGCGATAATGATAGCTAACCATATAATGCTGCTCATCCTCAGAAACCAGAACAAAGCTACATTAGGTACAAGGAAATTCAGAACACATGAAATATTGATTCACATGCAACAAAGATCAACGTGACATTTTATTTGATCTATTTTTGACATTTTTGCGTTGGGTCACCACTTGATGTCCAACATAAAATACATTTTTTAATATATATTAGACTTTACTAGATGAAAATTGCATAACTGTTACTATATATAATTTATATGCAAAATTAACAGGGGCTTGAAATACTTAATCAGTCTTCGTAAAGCAAGCGGTTGTTGCATACGTGTATTACAAGGAAACCGCTATTGAAAACCAGAGAATGACCAATTAAAGAGTAATATGAACATAAAAAGTTGAGGATTACTTGAAAGACTTTTCCCTTAAGATGCAGGTCTCAAATATTGTAAAAGTTTACTACACACTTGACTTATTTTATTTTATTTTATTTTATTTTATTTTATTTTATTTTATTTTATTTTATTTTATTTTTAATGTTTTATTTAATATTTTTAAAAAATATTTCTTTTTTTTTTTTGTTTTAAAATATTTATTAATATTGTTTTATTTTTTATTTTATTTTTTATACAAGAAAACCAAAGAATGACCAATTAAAGTTATATGAACATAAAAAGCTGTAGGTCTCAAATATTGTGAAAGTTTACTACACACTCGACTTCTTAATTTGCACTATTCATATTTTATATTATTTTATTTTATTTTATTTTATTTAATTTAATTTAATTTAATTTAATTTTATTTTATTTTTTAATATTCATATTTATTTAATATATATTTAATATTTTATTTAATATTTTAAAATATATATTTTTATTTATTTATTTTTTTTTTACGTAAAAGACTTCCTTAAGATGTAGGTCTCAAAAATTGTATAAGTTTACTACACACTTGACTTCTTATCTTGCACCATCCATTTATTTCTTTTTTTTCTTTTAATATATTTTATTGTATTTTATTTCATATTTTATTTATTTATTTTTTATTTTAAGTTTTTAAATGTGTTTATTAATATATTTTTAAATTTATTTCTTTATACTTTTATTTAATTTTTTTATTGTATTTAAAAAAAAAACTATTTATAAAAAATATTTTGTTTTTAAAATTTGTTTATTATTATTGTTTATTGTTTTTTATTATTTTATTTTAAATGTGTTTTAATTTTTAGTTTTTGTATGTAAAAATATTTCTAAATACGTTTATTTTATTTTACTTTCCATTTTATTTCAGGTAGTAATTAAAGTACGTTGTTGTATTTCTAATTTTCATTTAGTTTGCTGTCCGATATTTACATTTTTTATGTCATATAATTTCAGTGAATAAAAATGTTATTTTTTAATTTTACAAATTTGTTAAAAATAGTTTTAACAGTATTTTTAGTGTCAGTTAACAATAACAGTACAGCCCTGGATCAAAACCAGCTGAGTTTAGCCCAATTAAATCATTGTAGCTCCATTCATCAGTATAAGACTTCTTTAGCTGTGTCAGTGCAAGGTCATGACCCCTTGACCCTGAGTTTAGAAAAGTCAGGAGGTCAAAGGTCAAAGCAGATTAGCAGGTCATTGTTTGTTTGGACAGGAATGAAGACGGCCAGCTGTGATCACTTCACCTCTTAACTGTTTGTAATGTGCATTAAAAAACACTTTTTGCTTGCAATATCATTTTTAGGGGGCTTTCAAATGTCCCATCCTGTGATATTTTATGGAAAAGAACAAAACCTGATCATTCAGTTTGTTAAATGATCTTTATTTTCCCCAGTTGTACCTGCTGAAACCAGGCAGTGTTAAAGAAAGAGTTAGAAATAGCACATTTCTTGTCTTGCAAATTTTACAGCAGTTAAGCTTCCATTCTGATTTTTGTCTCTCCTGCAACAATCACAGCAATCCTGGGTGACACATTTCCAGTCGAGTGCTTTTATTTTGTAAAACTGACAGTCTGGACATCAAAAACTGCTGGTTGTGTTTGGCTCAACATCTGTGTGCGGCAGCCCGTGGAAAATGCATTACCTCATGTGACATTTACCGTAGCCGGCCAATGAACGGCACATTTGGCTGCAGTTTAAAGACTTTTTTGTCCTCCTTTGCTTTTCAGTATCAGAAACAAGGGAAAGATGTGGAGAAAGTGAAACAGAGGCTTGCTGAAATAGCAAACTACGTGGACAAGGTGAACTTAATGAATGAAGAATTCATACTTGCACAACACAGATCATTTTGATAGAAAATGCTTGTGTTAAAGGAGAAGTCCACTTCCAGAACAACAATTCACAAATAATTTACTCACCCCCTTGTCATCCAAGATGTTCATTTCTTTCTGTCTTAAGTTGTGAAGAAATTATGGTTTTTGAGGAAAACATTTCAGGATTTTTCTCCATATAATGGACTTGATTGGTGCCCCGATAATTTTGAACTTCCGAAATGTAGTTTAAATGCAGCTTCAAAGGGCTCTAAATGATCCCAGCCGAGGAAGAAGGGTCTTATCTACCGAAACGATCTGTGATTTTTTCAGAAAATAAAACTTTGTATACTTTTAAGCACAAAAGCTCGTGTAGCACAGGCTCTGGGATGCACGTTCACGTACTATTGAATCACGTCGAAAGATCAAGTGGAACTACAGACCCAGTGTTTACAAAGCGAACGCGCAAAGACTAAGAAAGTGCAAGTAAGTCAAACGCTGTCTACAAACAAAAAGGTACAACGATGTCGGACGATTCTGAAGTTGTAGGAGAAAATAAGATTGAGTTTTTCACAGTACTCTACCTTTTTGAGCCGGAGTACACAGACGATGAACTTAGATGTGATTCGTAGTAGTGATGGGAAGTTCGGATCATTTTACCGACTCGTTCAGCAAAATGAATGAATCTTTTTTCGAGTCATTTTGTTCATTTTTAGCAAAATCAGCATCATGTGACAGCCCCATAAGATGAATGAACGACTCAAAAAACATGAAGATTCAAAACAGGTGAACTAATTCCAGTACAGAACCTAGTAGGATGTCGCGCATATGCGACTGAACGAATCACTCCCCGAGACATTAAAGATTCGTTCAGAATGAACGAATTATTCAAGAGCGACCCGTGGACGCGCATCCCAGAGCCTGTGCTACACAAGCTTTTGTGCTTAAAAAGTATACAAATTTTTATTTTCCGAAAAAAATGGCAGATCGTTTCACTAGATAAGACCCTTCTTCCTCGGCTGGGATCGTTTAGAGCCCTTTGAAGCTGCATTTAAACTACATTTTGGAGGTTCAAATTTGGGCCATTATATGGAGAAAAATCCTGAAATGTTTCCTCAAAAGCCATAAGTTTTCTCATTGAAACCTCCGCATTAAGCTGACTTATTAATAGCAAGAGCTGCTGTGTTTTAGTTTTACAGATCGCTGAATATCCGTGTGGCTCTGGTGGGGTTGGAGGTGTGGAGTGACGGAGACAAATGCTCCATCACACAGGATCCGTTCACGTCGCTCCACGAGTTCTTGGACTGGAGAAAAGTCAAGCTGCTCCCGCAGAGACCCCACGATAACGCTCAACTCATCAGGTTTGACTGCTTAACGTGTTTACCGCTCAGGGCCGGCAGGTGGAAAACACAGCGTGTGGTTAACCACGAAAATCAAAGCAGTTTTTCTTCCAGGAAGAATTGCTTTACTATTTATTATTTTGAAATGTTGAGAAATGCATGAGGTTTTAGTCACATATTTGTGTTTAAAACACTTGAAGCTTTACCCAGCCTGCTGTAGATGAACACGACTGCTTGTTTTGCCTCCGCAGTGGCGTTTACTTCCAGGGCACCACCATCGGCATGGCTCCCATTATGAGCATGTGCACTGCCGAGCAGTCAGGGGGCATCGTCATGGTGAGTGACATCTGTCAATCATTCTTGATGACGAGGAGGTTCATTGATGTTTTTGAGCATTTCAAATTATGTGTCATTGTGGGTTTTTTTTTGGTATTTTATCTGAGCAGAATTGGTTCATTTGAAACCAAAGAAACTTCTTTTTGTGAAATGTTTTGTTTTAGATGTGAATTTGAAAATGTGCATTTTTTAAATAGATGATATTTGATATTTTATAAAATGCGAAGGAATTAATGAATATATTAATTGAAAATCCCGCCCCCTATCTCTCTCCCACTTCACTTCCTGTCCATTCTGATCTGTCCTGTCCTAAATATGTCCCAAAAATAAATCTTTAAACAAAATAAATAAATAACTAAAATAAGTATAAAGTTCCTACACTGCCGTTTGAGTGTTTGGGATCAGTAAGATTTTTAATGTTTTTCAAAAAAAAAAAAAAAAAGTATCTTATGCTCATCAGAGTTCTATTTATTTGATCAAAAATGCAAAAAAATATATTATGTAATATTATGAAATATTATTGCAATTTAAAATACAGTTTTATGTTTTAATATACTTTAAAATATCATTTATTTCTGTGATGCAAAGCAGAATTTTCGTCAGCCATTCACATTCTTCAGCATTACATGATCCTTCAGAAATCATTCGAATATGCTGATTTATTACTTTTATTATCAATACTGGAAACTCTTGTGCTGCTTAATTTTTTTTTTTTTTGGAAACTGTGTTTTTTTTTAGCATTCTTTAATGAACACCACAGATGTTTAACACTGATAATAAATCAGCATATTAGAATGATTTCTGAAGGATCATGTGACACTGAAGACTGGAGTAATGATGCTGAAAATTCAGCTTTGCATCACAGGAATAAATTCTATTTTAAAGTATATTAAAATAGAAAGCCACTATTTTAAATTGCAAAAATATTTCACAGTTTTGAAGCTTTTTCTGTATTTTTTGCAGCCTCGATGAGCAGAAAAGAGTTCTTTAAAAAACATTTAAAATCTTGCTGATAAAAGAGTTCTTTAAAAAACATTTAAAATCTTGCTGATCCCAAACTTTTGAATGGCAGTGTATATATTAAATAAATATAATCAAATATATTAAAAAAATATAAAAATATATAATAAAGTTATAATAACAAATATATAATAAAGCTATTTTTTAAAAAAGTTAGATTTTTCTCTTGCTCTGTAAGTACATTTTTAGTTTAAAATTGTTACAATTTGATTAAAATATTAGTATTTTTTGTTTTGACCAACTGTCTTTTCATTAATATTTTACTCAAATTGTTAAAATTTGAGCAAAATATTAATATTTGTTATATTCAATAAACATCTGATTATATTTTTTCCAAATTTTCAAGTAAAAATATTGTCATTTAGAGTTTTTTTTCGTTATTTATTTATTTAGGAAAATTACAGTTGGTCAAAAAAACAAGTGTTTTCATTCGTTGTGATTGAAAATCAGGGTTATTCCACCAAATATTTATTTATTTATTTATTTTAACTCTTCTAAAGTTAAAACTTTGGTGATGTGTTGACTAAAAATGAATATAAACGTATCTGAAAAAAACATGGGATCTTTTTTGTTTTGACCAATTGTCTTTTCAAGCCCTAAACGCTCCTCGTCAATAGGAATGTCAATGTACTTCAGAGATATTTTACTCATAAGTATTGCTAGAGGTGCCAATAATTGTGGCCAATGTGAACGTGAAAAAACCATTTATTTCGTAATGAGATTTCCCCCCCACTTTCTATAGTTTTACGTCAATGATAGGTTAGAATTTTGTGAATTTTTTGAAAGAAAGATCAAAAACATAAACAATGCAAAACAATTTACTTTCACAGCCGTCTTTGATCATATTTAAACATATAAATATTTTATGCATTTATATATGTTCATTATTATCTATTACATGTATTTTTAGTCCCATTGCAAGCATGATTTAGTTCTTGAATCCAGAGGTTACCTAAGTTCGCTAACTTTTAGATGATCATCTCCTTCGTTACCGTGTCAGATGAGGACAGTACCTCACTCGGTTATCTAGAGACGCTTCCTTTAAATCAACCCAACACATTGATCACACAGCACTTCACGACAACATCCTGCTGAGAGACAAAATCAAAGCACACCGTCTGTGGTCGAAGGAAAGTGCTGTAAGTTTTCTTGCTCAGCAGATGAGCTGAAGTTGGTTTAACTCTTGAAGTATTTCTAGCGGCTACCTGACTAATAACACCTCCGCTTTAATAACACAGACATTTGAAACTATTGCTTTCATTCCGCTTGCGTGGAGTGTGTTTTCGGCCTCAGTGTTGGAGAACTGGAGCATTTCAGTATTTGTGTTTTGACTGAGGATCCATTATGTTAAGCTCCTCCATTATGCATCATTATAGTCACATGCGGTTTCTACCAAAACATTTTATCCTTGTCAGTCAAAACAGCAGACATGCATGTTTTCTTCATTTCCTCATTCGTCGGATGTGTTTTATTTCCTTTGGCCGCTTTTTGAATGACAGACTATTGTTTTTGCTGTTTGACTGAGTGGAGTTGCCACCAGAAAAGCCACAGTACTTCACAAAAACATGGCACGATCTCATCACGTTTGTCCTTATTTGACCGTTCGTTCCCGCTAAATTAAAGCTTCCAGAAAATACGATGAGATACACAGGCGTCAGCAGATTACAGACGATTGTGTTCAACTCCCCGGATCGTCAGAATTCTCCAATCACACATCCACACATCCAATAAAATTCACAAAATTATATCAAAAGAAATTAAATGGAGCACGAATGGAGACTTTAGCTCGAGTCTGCTGCTTCTCTGATTTTTATGCTCTAAAAAACACCCTGTGATCTTAAATTTGTGTGCTCTAGAGGGAGGAAATTGGACATAAGCATCCTTTAACCAAATGCAATTTGCTGTATTTCTGCTTGATGTCAAACTGGTCTGGTTCTTTTCACACACTCTAAATGGACTTCACACACTCCTGTCCGTCAAAATGCTCCTCCAGTGTGAAAGCAAATTGCATCATGCATATTTAAATCAAGTCATTCTTTTTATGACAAACTCGTATCCTTTCTATGCAAATGAGGCTCATTATAGAATGCGACGGAGCATTTTTGCATCAGCATTTTTGCCAGACACAGTTAGAAATGCCCATGGAAAGCTGACGGGAGAAATGTGTAAAGTTACATGTGATCATGCCAGCAATAATTGCAAAGGTTGTTTGTTTAAACATGTACCGTATATGCAACATAATATGCCATTCAAAAGTTTGAGGTTGGTAAATATATAAAGTAAATATATAAAGTATTTATTTTCTCGGTCTGTGACTAAAATTAAGTTTAACATTTTTCAAATTTGAGTAAAATGTTAATATTTATTTTGTTAAATAAAGGTCTGATAACATTTCGTTCGAATTTCAAATAAAAATGTGAAATTTCTTATTTGCTTTTTTAAAAATTATTATTATTATTATTATTTAAAATATTATTATATTTCAAATATATCTATATATTTTTAAGATTTTGGTGTTGTAGTTGTTTTGGTGAGAATTATTTGAAATAATTTTATAGTATGAATAGTCCATATAACCATGAACTTTTTTTAACATTGTTTTTATTTTAAAAATATTATTTTTTTAAATGTTTTTTTTTTTATTATAAAATGTAATATATTTTTATTTATTCATATTTTCATGTATTTAGTTTATTTTTTATTTATACAAAAATATCAATCTGTTTTAATTATTAATACATTTTGGTGTTGTGTAGTGCTGAAAATTATTTTAAATATTTTTATAATAAGAATAGTCCATATAACCATGAACATTTTTAAATACATTTTTTAATATAAAATGTAATTTTATTTAGACATTTTTATGTATTTGTTTCGTTTATTTATTTATTTATTTATTTTTTTCTATTTTAATCACTAATAGATTTTGGTATTATATAGTGCAGAGAATTATATTAATTATTTTTACAATAAGAATAGTCCATATAACTATGAACATTTTTTTAAATATTGTTTTTATTTAAAAATATATATATATGTTATATATTTTTTTTTTATATAAAATGTAATATATTTTTATTTATACATTTTTTATGTATTTATTTTGTTTATTTATACAAAAATATCAATACATTTTAATTATTAATATAATTTGGTGTTATATATTGCTGAGAATTATTTTAACTATTTTAAAAATATTAACAGACCATGATTTTTAAAATATATTATTTTATTTTATTTTATTTTTTAATTGTATATATTTTTAAATATAAAATGTAATATATTTTTATTTATACATTTTTAGTTCTTTAATTTTATTTATTTATTTAATTATTTATTTACGTATTTATTATGTATTTATCTATTGCCAATAAATTTATTTATTCATTTTTTGCAGTAGTTTTACTCAAACGTTTACCTATAAATAGTAAACCCAGAGAAACTGAGAGTGTTCAAGTAGTCTCTTAATTTTTTCCATAGCCGCATGCCAACGACAATTGTAGTTTTTTTTTATTAAATGTATAACTTATATGCAATAAAAACTACTGTTCAAAAGTTTGAGGTTTGTATAAAGTTAAAAATAGTTTTAAAAGAAGACTCTTTTGCTCAAGGCTGCATTTATTTCTTGAAAAATACAGTAAAATCAATAAAAATGTGAAATAGTTTTACAATTTAAAACAACTGTTGTCTATGTGGATATATTGTAAAATGTAATTTATTCCTGTGACGCAAAGCTGAATTTTCAGCATCATTACTACAGTCTTCAGTGTCACATGATCCTTCAGAAATCATTCTAATATGCTGATTTGCTGCTCAAGAAACATTTCTGATTATTATTAATATTAAAAACAGCTGTGCTGCTTCATACACTGAAAAATAGCTCAGAAATAGCTTGTAAAATTCACAAAAAATGATGACATTTAAAAAAATCATTTTTTCAGTGTATCTTTGCAGGAACCATGATTTTATTCAGAATTTTGATAAATAGAAAGTTCAAAAGAACAACATTTATTTGAAACAGAAGTCTTTTTGAAAGTCTTTACTGTCACTTTAATCAATTTAATGCATCCTTGATGAATAAAAGCATTAAATTCTCACTGACCCCAAACTTTTAGTTCCAACCAAGTCTCCTGAACTCTGAAAGAGCACCGTCTGAGCAATAAAACTTTCCTCTGCGCATTCCCGCTCGCTACTTGACACGAATAATCACTCAGAACTGAACTGAATGTGGCATTTTCCCTTCATTTTAATTTGGTTTTCATGTGTTTGGCAGACGCGTCCTCACCAAAGCGACTGTAATTGTGTCTGTCCTGCCTCATCAGCGCACACCCTTCCTCAGACAAAGCCTGCAGAACGGTCTGCTTGTGTTCTGGCAGCGCTCGAGCAATTACAGCAGCGGATCTCCAGTTATGCTGCTCTGACGGATTTGTGGAAAAGTAATTAGAAAGGCCGTTAGTGTCTGCTCATTACAGATCTCATGTGAAAGCGTTTTGTGAGAGAAAAACAAACGCGCCGGAGGAGAGACGTGGGGATGAATGTAATCTGGGGAGGGAAGGTGGAACAGGACGGATAAAACGGGTCTCTCGGGTCTCTGGGGTCGCGGAGGAAGAAATTGCTCTTGTTTGTTTTAAATTGAAATTGATTGCTTGTTTGAATTCACCAGGCGTTTATTTTTGATGGTTTCTCGCTCTCTCTGTCTTTTAGGATCACTCCGATAACCCTCTCGGCGCCGCGGTTACTTTGGCCCACGAGCTCGGACACAACTTCGGCATGAACCACGACACGCCGGAGCGCGGATGCGGATGCAGAGCCACCGTGGACCGCGGCGGGTGTATCATGACGCCCTCCACTGGGTGAGAAAATTGCATCAGTTCCGCAAATTAGATGCTTAAAGCTGATAATTGTTTGAGTATTTCTGTATTGGTTTAATGTGCTATAATGAAGTTGGTTTCACTGAGGCTCTGTGATGCTTTCAGAGCATATTTTCTGGTCTGAGACTTAACCAATGGTGTGAGTTTGGGGGTGGGACTACCTGTTTTGTCAGACCAATGACAGACATGTTTGGAAACCTGTTTGAAAAACATCATTTTTGCAGCAACTTATGTGGTATGGTGTTTTTTGTTTTGTTTTGTTTTTAATCCACCAATTCATTTTCCAAACCAATTATTCTTTGTATGGTCAGTTGGATCCTAATATCATCTAGTGTTAATTTAAAAAAACAAAAGTTAATGTGTTTAAAAATATCTATGTATTTTGAAAATTAAAAGATTTTGGTGTGATATAGTGGTGAAAAATAAAAAAAAATTAATATTTCTTATAGAGGTGAAAACTATTTTATTAGCTTTTTAAAATATTATTATTATTATTATTATAATTTAAAACATTAATATATTTTTAAAAATATCAATATGTGTTAAATATTAATAGATTTTGGTGTTATATAGTAATGAGAATTATTTTAAAATATTTTATATTTTATAAATATTTTAAAAAAAATAATATTTAAAAAAATTCAATGCGTTTTATTTATTTATTTATTTATTTATACACAATATCAGTATATTTGAATTATTATTAGATTAGATATTTTTTTAAATATTATTTTCATTTAATAATAATAATAATAATAATAATATATATATGTTTTTTTTTTTTTTAAATGCAGTATTTTTTCTGATATTATTTATTTATTTTTTGTTTGTTTACTTATTTATTCCAAAATATCAATATATTTTAAATATTTATAGATTTTGGTGAGAATTATTTTAAATATTTTTAAAATATTAATATTGAACTTTTTTCTTATTTATAATTTATTTTTTTTACAAAAATATCAATATATTTTAATTATGAATAAATTTTGGTGTTACATAGTGGTGAGAATTATTTTAAATTTTTAAAAAATATGAATATTCCATATAGCTGAAAAATAATTGAGTATTTTTTAAAATATTGATAGCTTTATTTAAAAAAATGTTTACATGTTATATATATTTATTTAACATAAAATGTAATATATTTTTTATTTATACATTTTTTTAACTAATCTAAAAGAAACTGTGTGAGGTTTTAAAAGAAGTCTATTATATAATATTTAATTATTATAATTATTGTAATATATAAAGTATATTTTTTTCTTGAAGGAACAAATAATCGAAAAGGAAAGTTCTGTCATTTTCTCACCCTAATGTTGTTCCATTGTTCCAGATCAGTTTTTCTTTTGCAAAAATCAAAAGAAGATATTATGAAAAAGAATAGTGTTTTTATTGAAGTAACTGACATTTGTTTCATGAAAGTCAACAAAGATTGATGTCATTTGGACTCCAGAGTTCTGCAAAATATCTTCTTTTTTTTGCTTTCAGCAGAAGAACAAAAGCCCCACAGTAGAAGTTCTGTCTAAAATCCAGTAAAACCCATCAGCTGATTTTGTGAATTAGTTTCTTATTCCATTTTAGCTAAAAAATTTCCGGCCTTCTCAGCACATGACGGGTCTGTCTGTTTGTTAGCGCTTCGCTGTGTTTCTGCCTCATTACTCCATAATGAGCTCCATTTGGTCATCTGCACAACAGCAGACTTTAACACCCCACCCAGCGGGGCAACATTAGCCTTTAGCCTTTAGCCACACGCTCATTAGCATGCTTCCAATTGACCCCGCTGGTACATGACGTCTGCGCCGCGCAAACCAGCTGAGAGTCGTTTCATAAACACATCAGCACTTGTGCGACTTGTTGCTAATTTATTCTGTCATCTGTTAGACGGGACGATGGTTTTTATGCTCAGATGTTCCGAGACCTGTAATGAAGAAACAACTTAAACGCTTGAATGAATCACATCCGCACTAAACATGGAGACAAGTTTAACACATACTGATTAAATTCTTTAAACAAATAAGGGTTTGATTAAACTCTTTTTAGGAATAAACTGTCACACTGGTTTAGATTTACTCATTAGAAAGTGATTGTGGATTTCTGTGAATGTTATTTTATATATCAGGATTATTATAGTTTATTTTTTATTTATTTATATATATATATATATATATATATATTTGTTATTTATTTAGTTGTATTTAGTTTAAATTGCTGTATTGAAATGTCTAAAATTAAAACTAAGTAAAAATGGTAAAAATGACAAAAACAACAAAATGACAAACTGTAACCTTATTTAAAAATAAATAGGAAAACATAAAAATAAAAACTTATTCAAAATATTAATCCAAATATATGAAAACATAATTTTAATACTGTTAATATTTAAATGAAATAAATAAATAAATACTTTTTATTAAAAGGGTTTACACAGAAAGAAACAATGCAATATGTATATATATATATGTTTTTTTTTTTCAGATTTTTTTATATATATCGTGTGTGTGTGTGTGTGTGTGTGTATATATATATATATATAAATATACATAATTCTCATTTTTATTTAGTTTAAATTGCTGTATTAAAATGTCTCAAATTAAAACTGAAGTAAAAATGTATAAAAAAATGTAGGTATAAAAAAAATGTATTAAAAATGACAAAAACAAACAATAAAATTACTTAAGTTGTAACTAAAATTAAAATAAAAATGGAAAACATAAAAAATAACCTTATTCAAAATGTTAATGAAAATATATGAAAATATAATTATAATAAAATTAATGTTTAAAATAAAGAAATAAATACTTTTTACAAAGGGAAATTAAAATGTTAAATTAAAATTTAAAATATGTATATGTTGTATAATTATATTATTTTATATTATATTATATTATGTATAGTTACATCATATGGTCTTATTAGTCTCATATGTTATTATTATTATTATTATTTTTAGTTTAAATTGCTGCATTAAAATATCTAAAGTTAAAACTGAAGTAAAATTGTATACTATATTGGCATAAAAAATTAAATACAATTCTAATAATATTATTTAAAATAACAAACAAATAAAAAAAATATATTTTTAAAAATGAATTTTTTTTTTTAATTAAAAGGTTTACACAAAGAAGCATCACCATATATATATATTTAAAAAATAGTCTTATTAGAGACCTAAAAAAAGCTAATAAAAAATGAAAACAAAAGAAAAAAGCTTATAAATCAGCAACAGTTAATAAACAACTTAAAGCACTGATGAAGTATCACTAGAATCAAGAAGAACATGTGAAACAAACAAAAACTACCTTGAACTTTTGGCCTTTTATTGGACAGAATTAGCAGCAATTGACTGGAAACTGAGAAGAGACATGGGAAACGGGGTCAAGAACTCAACATGAACAATGATTGACAGGCAGCGGTCGTATCTGATTGGCCGAGAGTCAGTGCTATAATGGAAACACATCTGATTTCTCACGACACCTATCGTGTATAAAGACATTTAAAGTGTGGCATTCCCAAGAAATGGTTTGCAGCAGTTTTAGGCCTGTAATAGTAGTTGTCTTGTGTGATTCCAGACACGTAAATCACACATTTGCAGGCCATGTACGATTTCCTCATGAGGCAGATGGTCGCGCACCGGCCAACTCAATCCCAGCATCCTCTAGTGTGTATCAGTTCATCCGCACCAGTGTTTTAGCTGGACGGCACCCATGAAAAACCCCTAACGTGACGGTCCATAATGTGCTCATAAAGAGGTGTCTTGAAGGACCGGATGAGAAGAACACGTTTCATCCGGAGAGGCAGAAAATAAGAAACACATTTGTCACGTATTTGTACAAACGAGAATCTGGAATCAGACAATTAAGACGGATATTTCTTTCATTACAGCGCATTAGTCTCAGAGAGCTTTCATAGATCAAAGCGTAAATGAATTTAACATCACAGCAGGTGCTCGTTTAGGAGCTTCACATCTATGTAATTGCATTAATTAAGATGTGAGTGCTGAAAACCCCTCTGAGGTTTGAAGAAGCGCCTTCAATCCTGCAGGTTTGATGAATCCAATCTCAAGTAGCCGAACTTTATGGACACATCATGTGATCAACAGCTTATTCTGAACAAGCACCGCCCACTTAGACCAGAAGAGACTTTTTGATTGACAGCTCAAGACACCAGTATGATGTTGTTATGTGATTTTTTGGAAATGGTAGATCTGAATTGACTGCTTTGTATTAGAATAGCAAGAACAGAAATTTCCTAAATTGTAATTTAACATTTTACTCAGGTAATTCTTGGAAATGAAGTGTTCTTCCACCCAGGTTTTATTTATATATTATATATATATATATATATATATATATCGAAATTAAGGGAGAAAAATCCTCATCAGAGCTTCATTTTTAAATGTATATTTGAATAAATTACTTAAAATACAAAAGCACCTAAGCTTACAAAATTATAAATGTTTTTTAAAAAGTTTAAGTTTAAATAATTATAAGAAATTAAATACTATTAATAATTCTAAGCTATTTTATTTATTTATTTATTTATTTATTTAATAAACGTTTTGTGTTTCAGGGTGGAAAACAACATTTCCCACGGTGGATTTCCCACAATTGCAGTTGATTTTTTTTTTATTATTATAATTAATACACAGTACGCATATATAAACTTCTACATTTATATAAGTTTCAATTCTGATATTTAAAATACAGAAGTACCTGTGCTTAGTAAAGTATATATTTTTTAATAAATATAAATAATTGTAAGAAATTAAATAATCTAAATAATTCTGGACAATTTTATTTATTTATTTATTTATTTATTTATTTATTTTTATTTATTTATTTACTTATTTAATTTTTTGTGTTTCAGGCTGGAAAACAACATTTCCCACAATGCATTAAAATTTTTTAATTAAATTATTATTTTTTTAAATTATGAATTATAATTAATACACAGTACACATATATAAACTTATACATTTCTATAAATTGCATTTCTGATATTTAAAATACAAAAGTACCTAAGCTTAGTAAAGTATAAAGTATATAAATTATTTGGAAATTATTTATTTATTTGTTTGTTTGTTTGTTTGTTTGTTTATTTATTTAACTTTTGTGTTTCAGGCTGGAAAACATTTACCTTTTTGTTTTTTTTAAAGAAATTAATATATATAAATGATTCTGTACTATTTATTTATTTGTTTGTTTGTTTGTTTATTCATTTATCTATCTATCTTTAGTGTTCACCTGTGTTGATTTTTATTACTATTTATTTATTTATTTATTTATTTATATAATTTAAAAAAAAAAAAAAATTTAATTTACATTTGTGGTTAGACACAAAACAAAGATTTAAATCAGAAAGCCAGAGACCCAATGTAACAATCTTTGACATAACAATCAAAACTTACCAAATACAATGGAAGTCAATGGGGTAGTATTTTCTTTAATTTTCATGCATATATATGCATATATAATAATATTGTCTTTAATTTTCATGCATGTTCAGAACAACATAAGAAAGAGTAAATGAACATAACTTTAATTTTTGAGTGGACTATCCCTTTATATATTACATAAACACTGGTGTAGTGTTACAGCAGGACTCTGTAGGCGACTCTCCATTGAGCCCACAGTTTCTGCAACTCCTATTGCTGCTATATTTGTTCCTGTGTTTCTATAGAGCGTTTGGAAGCTCCTCACACTCTCACAGAGAACAAACCCCACTCACAGCGTGATCTCTGTGCCCGTGGCAGTGTCTCCATTATGTGGGCCTCCTGTTGAGTCCGGTCCAGAGGAGGTGTTTGAGAGCTTAGACACACTCGAGTCGCTGAGGCTTATCGCTGAGCGCTGATCTCTGGGTTGGCATCGGGAGGCAAGAGGAAGCATCTGCTTATCTCTCGGCCTCCCGCAGGCTCATGCCACCCTGGCGCTGGCCGTCGCGGGTACAGTCGGTCTAGCGAGCGCGAGGGCCGACGCGAGCCAGATTTCCGTGCTCGCGTTTGCCCCGTAGTTTCAGTACGCGTGCCAGGAACGAAGCGAACATCACAGTATTCGGCGCCTCTGATGCATACTAATGGCCGCAGCAAAGCCAGCTGGATTCTGAACCAAACGCTGGTCCACGCTGAAAAGATAAGCTGTAGATCTGAGGATGTAGGAGTGAAATGCTGCCCAGCTCTTTTTTTTGATGACTGGCAAAGTTTGAATTTATTAAACACTTGTTACACATTCAGTTTAAAGAGACAGTTCACCCATAAATGGCAATGCTGCCATCGTTTTGTGGTTGCAAACCTTTATGAATGTTATACAGATTATGCAGGAGAAAAGAAACATCATTCTAGTATTGTAGCGGTGAGTTTTACATGCTACTATCTCCAGAATTATATAAATCTATGGATTTTTTGCTGGTTTTACAACCCAGTTTGAATTGCCATGCTAGTTTTCTGCTGGTCTACCTGGTAAACCAGCACAGCCATGCTCAAAAAATAGAGATAAGTGACAAGTATTATATGTTTTAATAAATAATAAATATGTTTTTGATAAAAATATTGTATCAAGAGGAACAATCTTCACATAAAATAATTGTTTAATATAATATAAGATAATAATACATTTTATGTAATTATTAATAAAATTAATAAATAATAAAAAATGTAAATAAATACATAAATAGGTGCCATAGAGTTGAAAAAATATAATTTTTATATTGTTTTTTTTATATTAATGTAGTTTATATATATATATATATATATATATATATCTATATCTATACCTCTCTCTCTCTCTCTCTCTCTCTCTCTCTCTCTCTAAAAGATTAAATAAATAAATAAACAAACAAATAGGTGCCACAGAAGTAAAAAATAATGTATTTAATTTTATATTGTAATTTGTATTTTTTTAATATTAATATATTTTTTATATAATATATAATATTTATTATATATATATTTATATATAATTAAATGTATTTTTTAAATAAAAAATATTATAATTTTTATTTTAGTAAATATTAAAATATATCAAATATAAATATATAGTATTTAAAAATAGCAATATGTTTTCTATTTTTATATATATTTATAATATAATGTAAAATATAAGTAACTAGTAATTTCATTTTCAGCAAGATAATCATATATCTTATAAACTATGAAGAAAAAATATATATCACAATTTGTATTTTTATATTTTATATTATTATTAGTTTATTTGTATTTATATATTATATATATATATATATATATCAGAATTATTTATTTGTTTATCTTTTTGTTAAATGTTTTAAGTTTACAAGATTCCTACAGGAATCTTTTTATGTTCTGGAATTAGTAAATTGTAAACAAACAACAACTAAAAACACAGAAGTAAAAAATTGCATTTTAGGCCTTTTAAATGTTAAAAACCAAATACTAAAAACCAAATATCAAATACTATATAATTCGATTTCATAGCATTTTTGGTGTATCAGCGATATCGGATTTGATATTGGTTTCAGAGCTAGTAATTTGTAATTGTATCATCCACTTTTAGCAGCTAGTAAATGTTGACCAGAATGATTTACAGTATTTGCTAAGGCAGTAAATCAATAAAACTGTATTGAGAAGCTTGTATCCAAAACACAAAATAAGCTGGAAAACATACAGACAGATGGGATCTATAATGTTAATTTGAACAAACAAATGCAGCACAACTAAATCTGAAACTTTTCAGTCATTTCCCCTGGTGCTCTCTGAGAGGTCTTTGCTGGCTGATGTTGGAAGCCCAGACCAGAAACAGACAACCTGGACGGATTACCGTGGTTCCTATCGCCGCTCGATGTGTTTGACAGCACCGACAGATGTTTCTCGCCGCATGACATCTTACAGCAGAGACGCGGCACGAACTTCACAATCACATCAGAGCCAATCAAAGCCGCCTGTGCCAAACAATTTCAATAATTCAAGAGCTATTATCAAATACAAACTCATCACAATCACACAGGACTTGAGCAATCTTCAACTTCAAGAAGAAAAACAAGCTACAACAGGCGTGTTACAAGTTTCTGTCTGAAAAACACGCATTAGAGTTTCCAGTCTGTGCTTCATCTTTTGCCAGTTAAGTGTGTTGTTGTGTATGACCGCTTAAAGAAGTAATATTCAGTCTGAAGATTAAATCATGGAGAAGCACTGAGGCATGCTGGGACCGCAGTCAATCTGGTTTTAGTTTAAATACATGAAGGAAATCTCTTATGCTCACAAAGGCTGCATTTATTTAATAGAAAATAAAGTAAAACCAGTAAAATTTTGAAATCTTATTATAATTCAAAATGACTGTGTTCTATTGCGATAGATTTTAAAATGTAATTTATTTCTGTGCTGCAAAGCTGAATTTTCAGCATCATTACTCAGAGTCACGTGATCCTTTAGAAATCATTCTAATATGCAGATTTGCTGCAAAACCCAATTTTTCAAACCCATAATTAATTTTAGTAGTGATATTTGACATAGCATGCAGTGCAAATAGTTAAATATTCATAAAATGAGTAATTTTGGATATTGAAGAGGCTGCGAGTGTCTGTGATTAACACTCAACCTCCAGATCTACACAGCATGTGTTGTAACTCAACCAATCACACTGATTTAATTCATCAGGATGTTTAGTGATGTAGCGTTCAGTGTGTTAATGAAACCGGCCGACTGCGATGATTCACACCTGCATCGAGTCCTGCAATCACCATCATGAGTAAATCCTCCCTAAAAACCCTCTCTGATCACAGATGGTTTTCACCATCATGAGCTCATCAGCCAGACTCATAATATGTGCCATATGCTTCTCTCTGGGAGCTCTCACGTCGCTGTCAGTCACAAACGAGGGCTGTAATTTCTCTGGCTGTTGGGTTGTTTGTAAACTTGGGATTTCATCATGTAGACGCTGCGGCGAAACATTTTGTTACGCTCCGCAGGGGAGCAATGATATTCGGAGCGGATTTGTGGGCCACTTTTATTGTATGTGTGTGTGTAATTGCGGTGAAATCATCTCCACCGTGCGTGGAAGCGTTTCTGTGTTCTGTGGGAAACAGAGAACTAAGTACTTAAGAACTAGAGTTTTGCGTTTTCTTAAGAAATTATGTTTGTGCATTTAAAACTCGCCTCCACAGTGCTAGGGTGTTATGGGTCGTTTCCAGGGTCTTGGTTGGTGGTTGCCATGTGATTTTGAGAATGTTTGTGGGTGGTTGCTATGGCATTCTGAGTATTTTGTTGCTATGTTGCCTAAGCATTGTGAGTGGTTTCTAGTGAGTTGCTATGGCATTTTAAGTGTTTTAAGAATGTTTGTGAGTGGTTGCTCGGCAGTTGCTATGTGCTTGTTGTTGCTTTCTGAGTGGTTTTTAGCATTGTTTTATTGCCTGAATGTTGTAGGTGGTTGTTATGTTATAAGTGGTTACTAGGGAGTTGCTATGGCTTTTGAAGTGTTTGTTTGTGGGTAGTATGCTGTATGGTTGATATGGCACTTGGAGTGTTTTTAACATGTTTCTGTGTTGCCTGAGCATTGTGGCTGGTTATTTTGCTGCGAGTGGTTACTAGGGAGTTGCTATGGTGTTTTAAATGTTTTTAGAATGTTTGGGGTGGTTGCTAGGTAGTTACTATGTGGTTGTTGTTGCACTCTGAGTGTTTTTTAGCATTGTTTTATTGCCTGAGCATTGTGGGTGGTTATGTTGTAAGTGGTTACTAGGGAGTTGCTATGGCGTTTTAAGTGTTTTTAGAACATTTGTGGGTTGTTGCTAAGCAGTTGCTGTGTGGTTGCTATGGCATTCTGAGTGGTTATGTTGTTACCGGTTTTAAGACGCAACAGTGGTTACTTTCCAGTTGCGTCCCCACATTTTTTTTTTTTTTTTAAGTATTCGTTTTATTATTAAATATTTATATGAATTAAATGGAAAATATAATTCTAAATAATTTACTTAAGACGAGAGCATGCACTATAATTTGAACATGGCTACATTGTCATATTTCATTTTCACGTGAGGAGACATTTTACAGAAAGAGAATGGCGTTGAGTTTTTTTTCGTTATGTTAATAAAAGTTCTGTTTAATATCAGTGATTTTTTTTTTTTTTTTTTTTTTTTTTTTTGTACTTTGTTGTCGTCCATTCAAACAATTGACGCCGAATTGGCAATTCTTTTTAAAGTGAAAGTATAACATTTATGCTATTTGCAATGTTGCCCCACCCCCACGGTTACCGGTATTACCGGTGTTGTCACATGTCGAGTTGTTCACAACCCTAGTTTTTAACATGTTGCAATGTTGCCTTTGCATTGTGAGTAGTTGTTATATTGTGAGTTTTTACTAGGGAGTTGCTATGGCGTTTTAAGTGTGTTTAGAATGTTTGTGGCTGGTTGCTATGCAGTTGTGATGTGGTTGTTGCAACATTCTGAGTGGTTTTTAACATGTTTCTATGTTGCCTGAGCATTGTGGCTGGTTATTATGCTGTGAGTGGTTACTAGGGAGTTGCTATGGCATGTAAAGTGTTTTCAGAATGTTTGTGTGTGATTGCAAGGGAGTTGCTATGGCATTCTGAGTGTTTTTAACATGTTTCTATGTTACCTGAGCATTGTGGGTGATTGCTATGTTGTATGTGGTTACTAGGGAGTTGCTATGGCATTTTAAGTGTTGTTAGAATGTTTGTGTGTGGTTGCTAGGCAGTTGCTATGTGGTTGTTATTGCATTCTGATTCTGGTTTTAACATTGTTTTATTGCCTGAGTGTTGTAGGTGGTTGCTATGTAGTAAGTGGTTACTAGGGAGTTGCTATGGCATTTTAAGTGTTTTCAGAATGTTTGTGGGCGGTTGCTAGGTGGTTGTTATGTGGTTGTTTTTAGAGATTTTTAATATTGCTAAATTGCCTGAGCATTGTGGGTAGTTGCTGTGTGGTGAGTGGTTACTAAGGAGTTGCTATGGTGTTTTAAATGTTTTTAAAATGTTTGTGGGTGGTTGCTAGGCAGTTACTATGGCATTCTGAGTGGTTTTTAACATGTTACTATGTTGCCTGAGCATTGTGGGTGATTGTTATGTTGTGAGTGGTTACTAAGGAGTTGCTATGGTGTTTTAAATGTTTTTATAATGTTTGTGGGTGGTTGCTAGGCAGTTACTATGGCATTCTGAGTGGTTTTTAACATGTTACTATGTTGCCTGAGCATTGTGGGTGATTGTTATGTTGTGAGTGGTTACTAGGGAGTTGCAAGTGTTTTTAGCATTTTGCTATTATTATAGGGTGTTGCTATGTGATTGCTGAGTGTTTTTAACATGTTGTGGGTGGTTGCTAAGGTGTCACTTTGGTGTTCTGAACATTCATAACATGTTGCTGTCAGGGCAAATTAGGTGGTTGTTATAGTTATACTGAGTGGTTTTTGGAATGTTGGTTTGGTGGTTGCTAGGGCATTGCTATGGTGTTCTAAGTGTTTTTAACACTTTTATTAACACTTTTTTGTGTGTGGCTTATATGATTTCTTGTGTGTGTGTGTGTGTGTTGTGGATTGTTGCTAGGGTTTGCTAGACTGTTCTGAGGCTGCTTCTAAAGAGTTTTCTGTAGTTGTTTTTGTGTGCGTGCATTGCTGTGCGGTTTCTAGGTTGTAATAGTGATATTTGCGTATACAAACACTACAAATGAACACAAGCCAGGCTATTAGAATCTTGGTTTGTTGGATAATTCTTTTTTGTTGGATAAATGAAACCATGTGTGATATGAAGTGTTATCGCACACACATTTCCTGCTGTCTCCAATTTACAACTCTGGTGAGACAGTCAGTGTGATTTTGCAGGACTATTTGCAGAAATATCTCTTATCTGTCACTGTTCTCTCCTCTGGGACTCGTTTCATTGGTCCTCATGCCAGTCAGCACTTACAGGATGATGTCATTTCCTTGGCAAGACTTTGACTGCCTGATTGGTCCATTTATTTGTACATATGTTGAATATCAACAGTCAGTTTTCTTTAAAGTCATCACTGAGGTAATATTTCTGATATTTTTTTCAGGTATCCTTTCCCTACAGTCTTCAGTACGTGCAGTAAGAAGGATCTCGCCGCGAGTTTGGAGAAAGGTGTGGGCATGTGTTTGTTCAACATGCCAGAGGTGAAGGTGCTCTACGGAGGCCAGAAATGTGGAAATGGATACGTCGAGGAGGGAGAGCAGTGCGATTGCGGAGATCTGGAGGTACGTCAGACCTCATGCGTATGTTTTATTTTCAAAAACATATTTCATGCAGACGTTTACATGTTTCCCTTAAGCGCTGCATATGTGCTGCGCTTTTCACACTCTTCAGTAAGCCGTGCATCATTAGCAGTCGCTCCTCCAAATTTGCGGCGAGTGAAATAAACAGTTTCTGCAGTGTTTTCTGCAACCACGCTGTGAGAAGACGCATGAGAAAGAGGTGCATCTGTCACTCTAGACCAGGAGATTTTGCGAGGACCGCAGAGAAAAGCTTTTGTTAGTGCCTGAGCGCTTCAGGTGTTTCCTGAGGGTTTAAATCTGTTCATTGATGTCTTTGCTGAAATGTTGCTGGCAGTGCAGAATGCATAGTAAAAACATACATTTGTGTCCGTGCATCCATCAACAATGCTCATGTTCAATTTATGCATTTCCACATTGCCAGCAGTCAGAGAAAAGCATCTGGGAAATTGTTTAGACATGAGTCTTAGACACATGCAAATGTACTTGAGTCATCTTAATTAGAAAAAAATACTTAGTCTCTTATGCTTACCAAGGCTGCATCTATTTGATCAAAAATACAGTAAAAACAGTAAAATTATGAAATATTATTGTAATTTAAAATAACTGTTCTATATGAATTTATTGTAAAATGTAATTTATTCCTGTGATCAAAGCTGAATTTTCAGCATCATTACTCCAGTCTTCAGTGTCACATGATCCTTCAGAAATCATTCTAATATAATACAAAATATTCCTGCTATTGTCATTGTTAAAAACATATTTTTGTGAAAACTGTTTTTTCTGTTGTGGAATTGTTTTGAGGGGTTCCTGTGTCTCAGATGAATCTGTATGTCTCTGTAGGAGTGTCTGAATCCCTGCTGTAATGCCAGTACATGCACACTGAAAGAGGAGGCTGTATGTGCACATGGACAGTGTTGTGAAGACTGTCAGGTAACTTTTGATGTTCATCGTAATTCACTTTATTTGTTGCATTTCTGTATACCTTACTAAATGTATGTACTTAAACTAAAACATGCATTTTATTTATTTATTTGTGCATTTATGCATTTATTTATTTATGCATTTAATTATGCACTTTATTTAAGTACTTCGTGTGTTTTTTTAACTTAAAGAGGACATTTATTCAGAAACATTTATTAAATGTTAAATTATTTCATAATAATTTAATATATGTGACCCTGGACCACAAAACCAGTCATAAGGGTCAGTTTTTTTTTAAAATTGAGATTTATACATTATATATAAACCAGATAAATAAGCTTTTTATTGATGTATGGTTTGTTAGGATAGGACAATATTTGGCTGAGATACAACTATTTGCATGTCTGGAATCTGAGGATGCCAAAAAATCAAAATATTGAGAAAATCACCTTTAAAGTTGTCCAAATAAAGCTTTCAGCAATGCATATTACTAACCAAAAATGACATTTTGACATATTTACGGTAGGATATTTACAAAATATCTTAATGGAACATAATCTTACTTAATATCCTAATGATTTTTGGCATAAACGAAAAATCGATAATTTTGACCAGTGCAATGTATTGTTGGCTATTGCTACACATATACCCGTGCTACTTATGAGTGGTTTTGTGGTCCAGGGTCACATATAATGTTATTTAATGTAATGTAATTAAATATTACCTTACAAAAGTTTGCTTGTCGGCTATTAAAACACCTAAACAGCCTAAAATAACCAAACAAAATAAGTGAAAGAACATATTATTCTAAAGCAATAATTGTTTTTAGTCTGTAGAATAGCATGCACTGATAAATCAATTACAGTAGAAACTATAAATAAAGATAAAAGTAAAGTTATTCTGTGCTGGCTAAAAGGACTTTGTGTATCTGTTTATTATGTAGCTGAAGCCTGCAGGGACTCCATGCCGTGAGTCCAGTAACTCCTGCGACTTGCCGGAGTTTTGCACAGGCGCCGACCCTCACTGTCCCGCTAATGTCTACCTGCATGACGGACACACCTGTCAGGGTGTCGATGGACACTGTTACAACGGCATCTGTCAGACGCACGAGCAGCAGTGCATCACGCTGTGGGGACAGGGTGAGTACAGCGTCACCCGCAGACCTGGAGGAACGGCTACTGCATCTGTTAACGTTGTGTGTGTTTAACAGGTGCAAAACCAGCTCCAGGAATCTGTTTCGAAAGAGTGAACTCAGCAGGAGATCCATATGGAAATTGTGGGAAAGACGCCAAGGGATCATTTGCGAAATGCGAAGCACGGTAAGAGAAAATATGAGCTTAGATCTAGAAAGAATAAATGAAGATTTGAAATGCAAAAGCCTATAAGTGCATTATGAAATTTTCTTCTAAAATTAGTATTTTTATCAGGATCCAAAGTTTGGGTTCAGTCATGTTTCTTTATTGGCAATAAATAGGTATTTTTCATTGCCATTAAAGTGAAATAATTGAACAAACATAGGAGACTAATAAAAATGCTCTTTTTTTGTTGATAGAAATCTTCAAATATAAATTATACATATTACTACTACTACTAACACTACTAATGTTTCAGTTTAGTATTCAATATACTTTTTAAAATAAAGAAATAAGTATAAACGATTATTTTGATAATAATAATAATAATAATCATAATAATACATATACATATAAAAAAGTATAAAAGTATAAATAATATGAAGTTTGAGTTCAGTATTGCAGGAGCAATATTTGAATATATGATATTCAATTTACTGTAAATATATTTGATATAAAGAGTAAATCTAAATTCTATAATAAATATAAAAGAAATAATAAAATATAAAACATCACATAAAAAAAATAATAAAAATAATTGAATGTAGATTTTTTTCAATGATAAACACAATTATATAAAAATAAGTAATTAAACTTTTATGTATATATTTTTGTTTTTTACAGGGCAGCATGTCACATTAGTATTGGATAAATCTAAATCCTCACAATTTATTTTGGTTGGGCAAACCAATGGTTTCATGTTTTTGTTTGGTACTTTTTACTATTTCATAATTGTTTGGATTAAGCTGAATAGGAAGGTTCCATTATGACAACTTACCCCACACAAACAAATCATGTGATAATTAAATATTTTGCAGCTTTTTTGAGTCTTTAAGGTGTGTGTAATGAAAAATTACTTTCAAAAATAAACATGTATATTAAACTTAAATATTCACCGGCATGAAAAGTGTGACAACTAGCCCTGGATTTTCATATAGAGGAGTTTGGAGGTGGCATCATTAGGTACATGAGTTAGTGTTTTTATATTCCAGCAGATGATTGCTGATTTACTGCAAAATAAATGATTGCATATTACAGATTTTTGGAAGAATGTTGCTTTTAGAGCGTGCACTTCAGGATGACAGAAAATCAAAAGTACTTTCAAAACCTCAGAGGTCTTTGAGTGTTTTTCTCTTAAAATTACATTTTAGATTTAAATTAAAGTTTAAAACGAATTTCTCTCATCAGTTTCTTCCCATCCTGTTCTTTATCGACTGACTGTCTCTCTCTCTCTCACAGAGAGAGATGAATCCGTCGAGAAATCAAACAACCAATCAAATAACAAGACGCGTCTTTAAAAGAAAGAGAACAGAAGCCTATTGAAAATGTCAGAGTAATTTGCATGTGCAGGTAACACCTGTCATACACTTTGTTTTAATTGAGCTCAGATTGGCTGCTTTATTAAGTGCTTCACGGATCATATCATCGACGTAGTAATTATTTTAATGACATGAAGTGGACAGACGGAGAGAGAAACAGTTTCAGCCACTAATGACTCTTTAGTTTGGCCAGAGGGACTCGAGCCACATTCTGTCTGTCTGTCTGTCTCATTCTTTCTTTTTTGGACGCGGCTGCGTGAGAAACTGCCCTCTGAATGCAGTAATTGGTCTTTAGTGGAGAGGATGCCTCATTATTTCTCTCTGTTTTGGCTCCATCGGAATCAAAGATGTATGTCCCATTACCACGATCCTCAACAGAGGAAACACACTTCAGCGCTGTGAAAACACTGCATATGTGTTAGTCTGGGAAACGCTTTGATTTAGAACATGGGATCTATTAGCGACTGGAAACATTACTCACAAGTTTCGATAAGTTCATAACCCATATTGGGTCTCAGGTCTGGACAAAAAAAAAAGGCCAAAAAAAAAAGAATATATATATATATATATATATATATATATATATATATATATTTAATTTAATTAATGTAATATTTTTAATATTGTAATTATTATATACTAATTAATAATTAATTAATTAATTAATAATTAAATATTGCGTTTTAATCTATTTTTATTATATTATTACTACTATATTTTTACAAAAATATCTAAAAAATATATATATATATTTTTTGGAATTTACTGCATTTTGTTTTTTTTTTGCATTTATCTGCATTTTAAATGGTTTATTCCTCTTGTTTTCCAGAGATGCTAAATGTGGGAAGATCCAGTGTCAGGGCGGAGCCAACCGGCCTGTGATTGGCACCAATGCCGTCTCCATAGAAACCAACATCCCGCTCCAGGAAGGAGGGCGTATCCTCTGCCGCGGGACTCACGTGTACCTGGGAGACGACATGCCGGATCCGGGCCTCGTGCTCACTGGCACCAAATGTGGAGAAAACATGGTAAAGAGAGTAAATAATAAGATGACCATCGCTTATTTAGTGTAACTCAAGCTTGTTTGGATCATGTTCATGTAGATCAGCAACATCAGGACTGCAGAATGGGCTAAATTACCCTAGTTTCTATGGTGTTCTGACTGAAACTAGAATTTATGTGAGGATTATTATTATTATATTATCTTAATGGATAGCTTTGGGTTTGTCTGTTTTTTGTTAATAATTATGAATTATTGGGTAATATTTGATCCCCAGAATTTATTTTCAGGGGCATTTTTACCTTTTTTTTTTTTTTTTTTTTTTTTTTTTTTTTTTTTAACTTAGCATTTTTACCTTTTATATCTATTTTATATTTATATTACCTTTTTTACCCTATTTGCATTATATAATTTTATATCTCCATTGCTGTTCAAAAGTTTGGTAAATACAACTTACCTTTTTTTTTTTATTTTTTACATTTTTTTACCTTTGTATTTTTTCATACATTTTATATCTACATTGCCATAAATATAATTTACCTTTTTTTTTTACTTTTTAAATTTTTTACCTTTGTATTTTTTCATACATTTTATATCTACATTGCCATAAATATAATTTACCTTTTTTTTGTTTTTACTTTTTACATTTTTTACCTTTGTATTTTTATATACATTTTATATCTACATTGCCATAAATATAATTTACCTTTTTTTTTACTTTTAAAATTTTTTACCTTTGTATTTTTTCATACGTTTTATATCTACATTGCTGTAAATATAATTTACCTTCTTTTTTTTGTTAAACTTTTTTTAATTTTTTACCTTTGTATTTTTCATACATTTTGTATCCACACTGCCGTTCAAAAGTTTCGATTTTTTTTTTTATTAGATTTTTTTAAAGAATTCTCTTTAAAAAGCTCATCAAGGCTGCATTTACTTGATCAAAAATACAGAAAAAAATTAATATTGTGAAATATTATTACAGTTTAAAATAATGGTTTTCTATTTTAAATTAGAATTTATTCCTGTGATGCAAAGCTGAATTTTCCTCATCCATTACTCCAGTCTGCAGTGTCACATAATCCTTCAGAAATTATTCTAATATGCTGATTTATTACTTTTATTATCAATGTTGGAAACAGTTGTGTTATTATATTTTTTGGAACCTGTAATTTTTTTTTTTCATGATTCTTTGAGTTAAATATTAATTTCAAAATAGAAATAGAAGAAATAGAAGTCTTTGCTATCACTTTATATCAATTTAGCACATCCTTGCTGAATAAAATTATTAACTTCTTTTAACAAAAAAAAAAAAAAGGAGAAAAAAGCACAACTGTTTTTAACATTGATAATATATTAGAATAATTTCTGAAGGATCATGTGACACTGAAGACTGGAGTAATGATGCTGAAAATTCAGCTTTGCATCACAGGAATAAATTACATTTTAAAATATATTCACTTAGAAAACAGTTATTTTAAATTGAAATAATATTAACTGTTTTTCCTGTATTTTTAATTAAATAAATGCAGCCTTGATGAAAAGAAGAATCTTCTTTAAAAAAAACAAACAAACATTAAAAACCTTACTGGTCCCAATCTTTTGATCCCTTCTGCATATCTATATTTATATCTACAGAAATTCATAGGCGATTTTCAGCTCAAAAATGATATGTTATGATATCATAACTGAAATTGTGCAAAACAACATTTCTATGCAAGGCTCATTATAGTTACTAAACTCAGCACTATTTTCCTGGATCAGGTTTTTATTTACACTGGTGGCATTAAGTCTCAATCCATATTTCTGATCTTTTATCAATATAATTCATTTTTATATCAAAATAGAAGTCGTTGGTGCCACGCAAAGGCTAAATGCAATGACTACACGCTCAAAACTGAGTCATGAATGAAATCAGCGTTGTTAACTGAGGAAAGAGTGGCCTCATTGGTTACATCCTGACATAATTGGAAATTACCCTGACATCATAGTATTAATAAAATTGAGTTATAAAGCAATAAATGTGTCTTAGACTGAATTGCGTTTGACACATACACAGTGTGAGACACTTTTCCACCTTGTTTGCTGCTGTGAGGATATTTGGAGGATCATGTCAGCTTGTTTGGGTGGAGTTGAGCTGTCGGTCATCACTGACTGACAGAACTAATAAACTCTGTCTGTCTGTGTTTGTGCAGATGTGTATAAACAGACAGTGTCAGAACATCAGTGTGCTCGGGGTTCACGACTGCTCAGCCAAATGCAGCGGACACGGGGTGAGTGTATAGTTTAATCTCCATAGACCTACATACAGTATGAAGCCCATGCAGTGTAGAAATGTTCTTGATAAAATGAATCTGATGTGACGCTCATGTCAGGATTTCCATAATTACATGATGACAGCTCGTCTTCATGTCCTCAGTCTCATAAATTATTCATTACTCGGCTACACTCATAATGTTAAACTGGGCTCAGTGTGATTTCTTTTAATAATGACACCAAAGTGCATGACTTGATTAATTCAAGTCAAAGTCATATGTATAGCGCGTACAGCGTTTTAAAAAAGCAGCTTTAAAGAAATCCACAAGGTTAATTCTACAATGTTGTAACCTCTTTGAGAAGTTAGATGCTGAATAACTTCCTCTTTATTAATGTATTAATAAAATAATAATTAAATAATAATAATTATTAAATTGATATAGTAATAATAATTACTTAATTTTTAAATTATTTTAAAAATAAAATTTAATGAAAATTAATATACATTTTTTTTCTTGACATATATGGATGAAATATAACCTTATTTATTTATTTATTTATTTGTTTATTTGTTTATTTGTTTGTTAGTTTTTGTCAGGGAGTTATATAATTTTTTTTTCTTGAGATATTTTGGAGGAAACTTTATTTATTTATTTATTTATGCTAGGGAGTTTACTCAACAAAACATGTCCAGGTCATTTATTTTAATTATTAAAAAAATATATATATAATTAGAAAATTAATATAATAATAATTACTTATTTTTATTATTGTTTTAAAAATAAAATCTAATGAAAATTAATATATATTTTAATGAGATATTGGGATGAAATATGACCTCATTTATTTATGCTAGGGAGTTTGCTCAACAAAACATGTCCAGGTCATATATTTTAATTATTACAAAAATAAAGCCTAAAGAAAATTAATATAATAATAATTACTTTCTTAATATTTTAAAAATAAAATCGATTTTTTTTTCTTCTTCAGACATTGGGATGAAATATGACCTTATTTATTTATTTGTTTGTCTGTTTATGTATTTTTCAATTAATTTAATTGCTTTGGCAAAGATAGTGAAGTAATGCTTGGATATTTTAAATCATATTCTTTAATATATTTACACTGGTGTGTGCTGTTATTACTGTTAAAACTAAATATTTGTATGTATTATCATGAGATTCGCATTCCTAGTAAACCCTCAATTTAATTGCTAATTGGACATTTTATGATAATTAAGCACATTTAGACTTCCAGTTCTCATTACCACTAATTAATCATGATTTTAATCAGTGTTTTGTCTTTTCCTGTAAAGCACATCTAAATGTTTTTAAAACAAGACAAACTGACTTGAAAAGCAAAACTGCATAAAACAGCACGCTTTGTTTGTTTTCACATGTATCAAAGTCAGCGCTTTAATGAAAATGTGAGTTTCCAGCTCGTAATTATGTGTTTGACTATGATGTGAATATAATTTTTACAAGTTAGAAACACAATTATAGTAATTGCTTGTTGTTGCTGTTGTTATACATTGTGAATGAATGGAAATTCTCTGATCACAGGAAATGTTTTGCTTATTCACAATATGATTTTAAGAAATATTTCCTATGCTGAACATAATTGTAGTAATTCGGACTAGACCTGAATGCAACTAAAAGCCGCCGTGGACCTGTATTTCAAGTCAATCTCTCTTACACATATGTACACATATGTTTAATACAAATAGTTCAAAAAGCAAATGCAGTTCAGACTGATCTGAAATATAAGTTTGATTAATTCATTCTGGCAGGTGTCAAAGTTCATGATTGATCCTGGTTGGAAAGCTTCATTTCCATATGGTTTCTGGCGATAGTTTTACACATGTACAATGTTTGTAAGAGTTCCTGCTTTTTCAAATCATCATTTAATTAAGAAAAGTACGTTTAGATTACAGTTAAAATGAGTCCAGATGAAATCTGTGTAAATACCGAGGGGTGAAACCTGACAGAGCGAATGTGTTTTAGCTCCAGCGATGAAGGATATCACAATGAACGCAATTTTTCTGAAGAACAGGACGGATTGGTTAAAGGTTTGTGCAGATAGTGAGAAACAGATAGTGGAAGTCCATGAATGAGCTTATGAAGCTCCAGATTAGATCAAGATGTTCCTTTAAATCCAACATCTGCGGCTCATCAGCGCCAAGATAGGAGAACCAGAAACAAATGCTGCCAAATGGAGGAAAGAGGAAGTGTTTGAGTGTTTCGATAGATGTTGAGGAGGTGCATTTACAGACTTACAGCACGTAGGACATGACGACTGCTCAACAAAGACACACACACACACACACACAGACCAATAAAGACATGCTACTAGCAAAGTTGCATGCTGAATAATTTCCTACCTGTATTCTATGTTTGCATTCGTAAAATGAAAATATTTCCATTTAGCAATTTTGATGTCAATTTTGTGCATGTGTGTTTCTCATATGCAGGTTTGTAATAATAATAAGAACTGTCACTGTGAGTCGCTCTGGGCTCCTCCGTTCTGTGATAAAGCTGGGTTTGGAGGCAGTATGGACAGCGGCCCAATGAGACCAACAGGTATTAAATGTGTATCTGTGATTATTATAATGCTCTTCAACAGCATCTACTCAATTCACCATTGTGTGTATGTGTGTCTCTGTACATGCAGACAGCAGCACTGTGATGGTGGGCATCCTGGTGGCGTTTCTGTGTCTGATGTGTGTTGGAATAATCGCGTGCATTAAGAGGAAAACTCTGCTCAGCCTGTTCTTCAGCAATAAGAAGAACACCATCGAAAAACTGAGGTATTGAACCTTCACAGATGAAATAAACTATTTTTTCGTGAGCATTTTGGTCCATGTCCACATCCGTGGAACCTTTCAAATGCAGAAAAAGTTCTTTCTAGTCAAAAAAGGTTCTTTGGATTTTTAAAATGTTCTTAAAAATGGTTCTTTTAGGAACTGTTCACTGAAAGGTTCTTTGGGGAACCAAAAATGGTTCTTCTATGGCGTCACTGTAAAAACAGCCTTTTGGAACCTTTATTTTTAAGAGTGTAGAATTAAACAAACTACAGTGTACAGTATTTTTTCTACAGTTTCATTTAGAGTTCTATATGTTAATGAGCTGCGTTGTGATTGGCTGAACTCTGTATGTTGCCATACTTCTAATCAGGGTGGAGCAAGTTCCTAAGTTCTAAATATGCTCTGATATGTTAATATGCATGTTCATGTGCGTGCAATCTGGCAACCGCTTTACTTTGGTAATGTTACATTGGAAGTATTTTATTTCCGTTTAGCAATTAAATTGAGAGCTCATTAGGGAGGTGAATCTTAAAAGAGCATTGTTTTTCATCCCAATACTAGTTATTATTTTAAATAAAAGAAAATTAAACCTATTTAAGGACCATTAATGTTTTGGCGTCATGACTATGATTAAGCACGATGATGATTAAGCATGTTTAACCCCCTAATTCTCATTACACTGCAAATTAATCATGTTTTAATCAGTGTTTTTGTCTTGTTTTCTAGCAAAGAACATCTAATTGTCCTTAAAATGAGATCAGTTTACTTGAAAAGCAAAACTGCATAAAAGAGAACTTGCCAGAGAATATATCTTATTCTCCTTTTTATTCTCATACTTAATATGACAGTAGTATATTTATTATAATATATATACATATACATATATTAATATATTAATATGTCATATGTATTTTTTGTGGAGAAAAATATTTACATTTTTTTTAACATAAGAAAAAATGATAACTGATAGTTTCAAAAATTAAAAGAATAAGTAAAAGGTTAACTGGTTTTCTTTACGTTAGTTAGGTGTTTTTATATATGCCTGCAAATTTGCACAATTGTGATGCAATAACCATTCAAATATATGAACAAGCTATTTTGTTTTACAACTTTATCCCATCTTTTAAAATTCCCATTCAGTTATATAAATGTTATTTCTCAATGATCTCTAGTTTTTAATTTTTTAATTATTTATTTTATTTTATTTTATTTTATTTTTTATGCGACTGTTAAGGATTATGGGACACATGGGCTACAATTATGGGAATGTTACTTTTGAATGTTCTCTGAACATTCTGGGACAAAAAGTAACATTTTAAAAATGTTAGTACAAACAAACACAAACAAACAAACAAAAATATTTTGTGCCAGCTTTTGAGAACATTATTAAAGACAGATAAAGTTACTGGAAGACATTACTGTGAATGTTTGTTTATAACTTTGAGAGAACCTTACTAGAACATTTAGTTCTTAGAATGTTCACTGTTAGCTGGGATTTTGGTAATGTTCAAATAATAATAATTATTGCAATATTGTACATTATGTTCTGTATTTGCGCTTTGCTGCAGGTCTGTGGGGCCCAACAGATTGAACAGTCCAGCTCACACACTCTCATCCGCTCACACACACACTGGGACTCAAACGCACTCCATGTACAGAACATCTCCTCAATGTCAGACTTCAGCTTTACCACAAAGTGCCAGCATATATAAGGTGTGTCATTGCTCATTTACACACATGCATATATTACAAATTCCACCACACACTGAGAGACACAACATATGCATATTATGCATAAACTGGCACGCAAATGTGTGTCGCTTCACTATTCTGTTACAGTTCTGACTGACAGTTGCCGTCCATCTCACGCTCCAGAGGTTTGTTTAATAAAAAACACAGGAAAGACAAAGCGTTTGAAACCCGCTCTTTAGCTGTCAGACCACACCAGCTCTCACAAATTGTTGGAAAATCAGTAGAGACGCCTGTCAGCCAGATGGATTGTGGATGCATTTGTGATCTCAGGGCTGTTGTTGAGTAAAGCAGTTCAGATCTGTGATTAGAGGATGTGCAGAGTACCGCGACCGACCCCTGCGGTGCATCCAATAGCCTGCGCTGTGCAAGACTGTGAGAGAGAAATAGTTTTAAAGTTTGGGAAATTTTAAATGTCTCCTGTGTTCAGCAAGCCTGCATTTATGTGATCAGAATAAACTGGAAATATTATTCCCATTTAAAATGACTGTTTTCTATCTGTTTTGAAATGTAATTTATTTTTGTGATGCAAAGCTGAATATTCAGCATCATTACTCCAATCTTCAGTTTAATTTCATTTTTCTTCATGCTTTTTTGTTGTAAAGAAAATACAGGTTTGAAACAACTTGAATACATTTTTGAGTGAACTGTTTCTTTAAAAGCAGCTACAGTATCTGGTCCTCATAATGTGTGACGGTAACAGGATAGAGGATGTAGGTCTGTTTGATGTTAGGAAAGGTGAGGTTATACAGACACACACACACACACAGGGTTTCTGTCTCTCGTCTCCTTTTATTCTCGTCACATCTGGCTGCAGGTCAAGAGCTCAAAGCAGCTCTGATGCATGTGCTCATATGAGACTCATTTGTATCATTTAAAAAGGATAGCTCAGCCAAAAATGAGTCATCATTTACTCAGCCGTGTGTCGATCCAAACCTCTATGACTTTCTCTTTTTCTGTGGAACACAAAAGGAGACGTTTGGGAGAATGTTCAAGCTGCTCTTTTTCTCTGACAGTGTTGAGACATTTGTGCATGTTTAATGTTTACTGAACTATTCATTGTCAGTCAAACATGATGGAAAGCCTGTGTGACATGAATCTATATCTGTCTCTGCAGCCCCAGTCTCCTCTCCAGACCGTGGACTCTGTGGTTCCGTCTCATGGTCTCCGCCGGCTGCCACCGTGCCCTCCGGTCCACCTCTCTCACCCACTGCCCCTGGCGCTCGGCCTGCCACTGACGCCACCGCACACACACTCGTCTCCACCCAGAGCCCCTCCACCAGCACTCGCACATACACACGCTTCCGCTCCAGCAGCGGGAGTGGCTGGCCGCGGCCTGGCCTGCCAGAATGTCTGCAAGATTGCCATGGTGAGTATGTGTGGAAATATGCCAGTGATGATGAAAGCGCCGCAGAAGTTGCATATGTGTTTTGCTTGGGTGTTTTGAGTGGTTGGGTGTGTAGGGTGTTCCAGGTGGTTATTAGGGCGCTAGGTAGTTGCTAGTTTGTTATGGGTGGTTCTTGGTGATTGCTAGGTTGTTCTGGGTGGTCGTCATGTGTTGTTAGGTTATTCTGAGTGGTTGCTAGGTGGATAGTAGGGTGTTCTGGATGGTTGTTAGGGTGTTTGGTAGTTGTTTGATTGTTGTGGGTGGTTTTTGGTGATTGCTTGGACATCCTGGGTGGTTCTAAATGGTTGCTAGGTGTTGTTAGGGTGTTCTGTGTGGTTGCTAGGGTGTTCCTATTGGTTGCTAGGTGGATAGTAGGGTATGCTGGGTGGTTGTTTGCGTGTTAGGTAGTTGCTAGTTTATGTATAGTTCTTGGTGATTGCTAGGGTGTTCTGGAGGGTTGCTAGGTGTTGTTGGGGTGTTCTGTGTGGTTGCTAGGGTGCCAGGGTGATCCTGGTGGTTGCTAGGTGGAAGGTGGATTGTAGGGTATTCTGGGTGGTTGTGTTAGTGTTAGGTAGTGTTAGGTAATTACTAGTTTATGTATGGTCCTTGGTGATTGCTAGGGTGTACTGGAGGGTTGCTAGGTGTTGTTAGGGTGATCTGGGTTGGTTGCTAGGGTGCGAGGGTGATCCTGGTGCTTGCTAGGTTATGATAGAATGTTTTGGGCGGTTATTAGGGAGTTAGGTAATTGCTAGTTTGTTTTGGGTAGTTCTGATTGCTAAGGTGTTGTGGGTGGTTGCTAGGTAATGTAAGGGTGTTCTATGTGGTTGCTAGGATGTTCCTGGTGGTTGCTAGGTGGATAGTAGGGTATTCTGAGTAGTTGTTAGGGTGTTAGGTAGTTGCTAGTTTGTTATGGGTGGTTCTAGGTAATTGCTTGAGCATTCTGAGTGGTTCTGAACAGTTGCTAGGCGTTGTTATGGTGTTCTGTGTGTTTGCTAGGGTGTTCCTGGTGGTTGCTATGTATAGTATGTTATTCCAGATGGTTGTTAGGGTGTTAGGTAGTTGTTAGTTCATTATGGGTGGTTCTTGGTGATTTCAAGGCCGTTGTGGGTGGTTGCTGGGTGGTTGGTAGGTGTTGTTAGGGTGTTCTTGGTGGTTGCTGCTTGGATGGTAGAGTGTTCTGGGTGGTTGTTAGGGTGTTAGGTAGTTACTAGTTTGTTATGGGTGGTCCTTGATGATTGCTAAGGTGTTCCGGGTGGTTCTGGATGGTTGCTAAGTGTTGTGAGGGTGTTGCTAGGGTGTTGTGGGTGGTTGTTAGGTAGATAGTAGGGTATTCTGGTTGGTTGTTGGGGTATTAGGTATTTGCTAGTTTATGTGTGGTTCTTGGTGATTGTTAGGGTGTTCTGGGTGGTTCTGGATGGTTCCTAGATGTTTTTAGGGTGTTCTATGTGGTTGCTTGGTGGATAGTAGGGTGTTCTGGGTGGTTGTTAGGGTGTTAGGTATTTGTTAGTTCGCTATGGGTGGTTCTTGGTGATTGCTAGGGAATTTGGGGTGGTTCTGGATGGTTACTAGGTGTTGTTAAGGTGTTCTGGGTGATTGCTCGGTGGATAGTGGGGTGTTTTGGGTGGTTATTAGGGCGTTAGATAGTTGCTAGTTAGTTTTTATGGGTGGTTTAGGTAGATGCTAGGGTGTTCTGTATGTTTTCTAGGTGGTTTCTTACTGGATTATGTCTCCGTGATGTTCTGGTCTGTAGTTATGACATGGGACTCTCCATCTCCTTTACATCTGTGGAAGCTCTTTCACCTGTTTTATCGTCCAGCATTTTAAAATTGTAAGTCTTATACTGAGAAAAATAACAGCACAGTTTGATATGTACCATTAGGGGATTGTTCAAATCAGTAACTATAATGAGCAATTGTACCACTCAAGATAACATAGTGTATACTCCTATACATGTCAGCAGCTACATTGTATTTTACTGATTTCATTTCTTTTTATCACTTTCTCATTCCCCAGCAGTGTTGCAATGGTGAGTTAGAGCTCATTTTTAATGCACACTGTAGTATTTTATAATAGTTTTACAGTTTAATTTTGGAGTTGCAGTGGTGTGAACAGGCCTCTTTCATTAGAGCTCGGTGTCGTATTAAATCTCCAGTGTGTTCAGAGGTTCATGCAATCCAAAGAAAACGCAAGCTGAAGCTTCTGCCAGCCAATAAAAGACTGAGCGAGTCGATCAGAACGCAACGGAAAACTCAAGGTTTTGACATGGCTTAAAATAGTCTGCTTTAGACAGATTGACAAACTTGATCTCAAAATGCATTGTTATGAGTTACAAGTCAATGATTGCCTTATGTTTAATGAAATATGAAAATAAATAACTAATGCCTAAACCCACTTTTTACTCTCCTGACATAATATCTTTGAGGTATGTTCATTTTGGGGGTTTTCTGAGTGTTTATTGATATATGCAATTCATTTGATTAAATAATCAACATATCATTTAATTATTAATACATTTGCAGGCCTACAATAAACGTCTAGTACTTGAGTAATGTTCACATTTAACTACATTTAATTTCAGCAGTCTTTAGCATCTGTTGTCACAGTAATGAGGTTGGTAATTAACCTCGTGAGGACACTTCAACACATATTGAATAATAATCCTAATTGTTCTACCATTAGTAAAAAAAAACTCTCTAAACGAGGCTGACGACAAAAGACAGAAAATGTGCATTAAATAACAATGGCTAGAATGGAGATGTTTGGCTGAAGTTAATTACCAAAGGTCATCAGTCTCAGATGAGGTGCATTAACTGCAGTGTCTGTGGACAGGCCACCTGCCTGCCTGTTCTTTGATAAAACATAGCAATTTGTTGTTTTGTCCCATAAAAACCTGCTTGTAAAAGAAGAGTCTTTGTCTGTTTTATAAGACGCCCTGTGGAGAGTCGGATTGCAGAAAGAGGAAGGGAATGGAAAAGTGAAGATAAGCCCTCTCGAGAGAAAACAAGAGACAAAAAAACACTTTTTGGTTCATATTTAAACTAGGGGGTTGCTATGCAGTTGTTCAGTTTATAAGTAAGTGGTTGCTGGACGATTGTTAGTGTTCTGGGTGGTTGCAAGGTCGTAGCTAAGGTTGGCTGTTCGGGTCTTAGGTGGTTGATAGGATGTTGCTAGGTGGTTACTAGGGTGTTCTGGTTGGTTGTTAGGTGGTTTGTAGGGCATTGCTAGGGTGTTCTGGTGGTTCTGGATGGTTTCTGGGCTGTTAGGGTGTTCTGTGTGATTGCTAAAACACTGATAGGTGGTTGATAAAGGGGTTCTGGTTGGTTGTTAGGGTGTTAGGTAGTTGATAGGGTGTTCTGGTGGTTCTGGATGGTTTCTAGGCCATTGTTAGGGTGTTGCTAGAGTGTTCTGTATGATTGCTAGGGCACTGCTAGGTGCTTGATAAAGGGGTTATAGTTGGTTGTTAGGGTGTTAAGTGGTTGATAGGGTGTTGCTAGGTGGTTGCCAACATGTACTGGTTGGTTCTTAGGGTGTTGCTAGAGTGTTCTGCATGTTTGCTAGGGCACTGCTAGATGATTGATAAAGGGGTTTTGGTTGGTTGTTAGGGTGTTAGGTGGTTAATAGGGTGTTGCTAGGCGGTTACTAAGGTATTGTGGTTGGTTGCAAGGGTGTTAGGTGGTTGATAGAGGATTGCTAGGGTGTTCTGGATAGTTTCTAGGGAGTTGCTAGTGTATTCTATGTGATTGATATGGCATTGCTAGGTGGTAGTCAAGGTGTTTTGGTTGGTTGTTAGGGTGTTAGGTGGTTGATAGGGTGTTGCTAGGTGGTTGTTAAGGTGTTCTGGTTTGTAGTTAAGGTGTTAGATGGTTATAGGGTGTTCTGGATGGTTTCTAGGGCATTGTTAGGGTGTTGCTAGAGTGTTCTGCACAATTGCTAGGGCACTGCTATGCGGTTGCTAAGGTGTTCTGGTTGATTATTTGGGTGTTAGATGGTTCATAGGGTGTTCTGGTGGTTCTGGATAGTTTCTAGGGCATTGTTAAGGTGTTCCTAGAGTTATCTGTGTGATTGCTAGGACACTGGTGGCTGCAAAGGTGTTCTGGTTGGCTGATAGGGTGTTGCTAGAATGTTCTGTGTGATTGTTTGGGCACTTTCTAAATAAAAGTATACATTTTTTCATAAAAATATTGTTTGGACCCCAACATTTTGATTGATAGGTTACTGTTAAACTGAAACATATAAGATAAGTTGTTTGGTGTAAATTAATCCTTTGAATCAATAAGATATCAATGTGATCTCATAAGACACCAGCGGTCAGCAGTGCAATGAGATGATGAACAGAAGACCTGGAGTCTGAGAGGTGTCCACCGTGACCTCAGGCTGTTTCATTAGCTAGAAGAATCTGTGTGTGCCTGAGATCTGGCAGGTCATTCATTGCTGATTCAGCTCTTCAAAACTTTCCATCGGGGAAGCGTTAGCAAGGAGACACATGAGACTCCCTCCATGCAAGCTTTCTCAAAACCTTTTTATCAGCCTCAAAAACAAAGAGCCTCTGTCATCAGCAATCATGCAACGCTTGAGATATGAGCAGTTCAGAACAATTCAGCTCTACATTAAAATGTAAAGGACAGAGAGATGTAAGCTGTGAAATCATGTTTGGAACTCTGTGGAGATGAGAGAGAATGAGGACCAGATGGAGAGCAGGTAGCAGGTTATCATTACCTCATGGTCAGCGTGTAGATTTGGAACATATGAACGTGTCACATGACCCCTGGAGAGAGTCGCCATGGCAGCAGTGAAGCCACATACAGCACTAAACTCATGCAGCAAAGTTAGATTAGCTTGTACTGCCCTCTGGTGGACAAAGTAAAGGAACTACTATTTCTCAAGCGTTGACCAGTGACACAAAAATTAAAGGTCAATCAGTACATATGTTAAGCCCTGCATTTTTTTTCTTTCCATGGTATACAAAAGTATTTGGTTGTGCAAAGCTACAAAAATGTACTATAAATGTACACAGAAGAATGTGTTTTTGCTTTATAGATATAGATATCCATGAGACAGTTGATGAAATGCAGTAAGAGGACAGAGCTATAGAAATGAGCTTAGATTATTTGATGAGAAACATAATTTAATTTGACTGTATTGCAGACTTTAGTATCTTGGGAAGTTTGAAACTTTCAGATCTTCATCTGAAACTCACATGGGATCGACTGTTTTTTTTTAATATTATTTATCTATCATTACAATATTTATTATTATTTTGAACTATTTTTTCCTTTTTTATTATATTTTAAATATTTTATATTTTCAGTTATCATTTTCATCTTATGCAATTTTTTAAAATATAAAATAAATAAATTAAAAAATAAATAAACTAAATACATTCTCTTTTTATTTACCTCTATGGCATCTATTTATTTGTTTGTTTGTTTTTAAATGTTTCTAAATTTTATATATATATATATATATATATATATATATATATATATATATATATATATATATATATATATATATATATACTGTATATGCAAATAAACTCTTCATATATATATATGAGTTTATTTGAGGGAGAGAATATAATATATAATATTTTACATGTTTTAAATTTAGTACTTCTAAAACTAAGTAATTATATCATAAGTATTTTTGATTTGACTTCTTTTTCATAATATATTTTTATTTTATTTCAGCTTTAATTCAATTACTATTTTAATAGTTTTAGATAACAACACAGATTTTTCCATCTAAATATTTAGATTTATTTCAGATTTAGTTCAATTACTAAAGTTTTAGTTTTAGTTAATATCACAGATATTTTTACATTTATATTTTATTTTATTTTGTTTTAGCTTTTAATGAATGAAAACCATTTTTGATAGTTTCACTTAGCAATAACACCACTGATCTACTGGAGTCTTTTTCTCAGAAGAAACTTCTGAGAAGCAGGAGAATTCAGAACAGTTTCCAGTTGCTCTCCATGTAATCTCATCGCTGTGTGTTCCTCTTCATGTACTCAGTTCAGTTCTTCTTATTTTTCCAGGCGTTCGAGAAGCCCAGTGCACCCCAGAAGCCTCTTCCCGCAGACCCGCTTGGCCGAAACGTCCGGGTGATGCGGAACCCATCGGCTGTGCGACTTCCAGCTCCCATCCCGACCCCGGCCTGCCCAAGACCCGCTCCGCCTCACCCACAGCCCTGCAGGTACAAACACACCCATAACACCTGCTAACAAATGCCAAATCAATAAAGAAATAGTTCACCCAAAAATGAAAATGCACTGACCGTCAGGCCATCCACAATATAGATGAGTTTGTTTCTTCATCAGATTTGGAGAAATGTATAGCATTGCATCACTCGCTCACCAATGGATCCTCTGCAGCGAATGGGTGCCGTCAGAATGAGAGTCCAAACCGCTGCTTTTGTCTTCTCAAGATGTTAACAAATGGACTGGAGTGGTGTGGATTACTTGTGGATTATTGTGATGTTTTTATCAGCTGTTTGGACTCCCATTCTGACGGCACCCATTCACTGCAGAGGATCCATTGGTGATGCAAAGCTATACATTTCTCCGAATCTGATTAAGAAACAAACTCATCTACATTTTGGATGGCTTAAGGGTGACAAACATATTTTCATTTTTGGATGAACTATTCCTTTAAGGTGATTAACCTATTTTTGGACTTGCAGGCCTCCTCCTAAACAGCCGCCCACCCTGCCGAAGCCTCACTTCACAGCCGGAGTGAAGTTTAGCAGCTGAGAGCCGGACAGAAGGGATCTCGTCCCTGGAGACGCTCGCTTTTTGCACTATGAACCTCTGTGGGACACGTGGTGATGCGAGGGGTGACCTTTGACCCCCGCGGTGCTCTCCCTATTAACGGTGCTATGAGTCCAAGCTCAGGTACATGTCACGCGTTATTTATGTCGGTTATGAGCGTATTTATTTGAGCACAGTGCACTGTGGTTGACACTTTCTCAATCGTAGCAATCGGTGGTTCGCCCACGTTTACCTGATTGTCCTTTTTGTTGTTGTTGCTATTGTTGTTGTTTTGACATTTTTCGACTGTGTACCAGCAGATAAAGACGAGAAGTGTTATCTGTGAACATCAACCACGTCATGTGGATGCTAAACTGGATTGAAAACCAGATTTAAATGGAAACATGAATTGGGAGTTGATGGTTCTGTGATGTCATTTGGTATATGAAAAGGGCTTTTTAACAATTTCATATGATGTAATGGCCATTTTTATTGTGTATTTCAGACGTACATGATTAAACCCGAATTAGGATCGCAGTGATACTTAAGGGATGTTGAAGAACCTACGTCTCACAATAACATGTCCAGGTCACATTGTATCCCAAATTAAAGGAAACAAAATAATAAATACAGTTTTCCATAACAAAAAATTGGCATTTTATAGGCAAAATAATAGTTTTTTTTTTGTTTTGTTTTTTTTTTGTCATTTTTGTTTTTAATTCTAAGACAATTAGGCTTATTCCTTCCTCATTTTAATGACTCTAATGAATCTGAATATTTTTCTTATTTTTTAAATTCTAAATGATGATTCTCATTACTGATATAAAGTTTTTTGGGGTTTTTTTAGTATAAATAAAACAATTAATGAAAATCTAATGAGAATCATCATATATAATTAGAATTTAAAACAAAAAAAATTCAGGCATGTTATTTTTGTATGTAAAATGCCAAAAATAAGAACAAATACTATAAAAACATAAATATAACAATTAAAATTATATATATATAATGGGAGTTTTAGTGAAAAAAATTAATGTAATTTTATTGCTTAATTTTTGTCATGGAAATCTTAATGATAAAACTGAACTTTTTTCAGTCTCTAGATTTATTTTTGCAAATGAAACAAACAAACTAAAAAATATAAAAATCATCCAGACAATGAAATTGTCATTACTGTATTGCAGTAATGAGAAATTAGAAAATGTACTTAAAATATCACAATGCAAACAGGCTTCGATTTTTCTAATAAAAACATTATTTCTTACATCTTCCTTTTGATTTTGAGGTGAAATATGACCTGGACAGCTGAATAACGTTCTGAATTCACTTCATTTCACGTGTCTAAACAAGTCTTGATCCTAAATTTTTTGAGTTTTGCAACATTTGCAACAAATTACATGCACCAAATCCAGCTCTTGTTGATTTCAAATCTCGTAAAGAAGATAGACAGACACAGATGTTGTTGTGTTCCTGTGACCTGTCTGATGTTCAGATAGACGGTTCACTCAGGAGATCCCAGCTTTGAGAAGACTGGAAAGATCTGAGAGGCCCTGATTTCATGGTCATGCAGCCATATTTTTATAGATGTACTTTGAAATAGTTATTGTGGGGAAATGATTAAACAAATGACATGGATTTTCTTTCTTATCGACCCAACTAATGTTGCCACATGGAACATTATGAGTGGACTGCGGTTAATGAAAACAGACACATGAATCCTTCTCTAAATATTCCCATAATCCCTTTGGTCTCCCTCAAACACGCTGCGGTCAGTGGGTTTGCATCGCTGGCAAAGGTTCATGGGCGATTTGTCAGGGTAAATGAACACACTGCACTGAAATAATAGGATGTGCACAAAGCATTCAAAAATAGACGTTTAGCAGCAATTATGGTCATGAATTACTGTCAACAGGGTCAAAACACAAATTACAGCCTTTATATACAGTATAATGCATTATAAAAGTAGTTTTAATGCATTAATTATGTCTTGCAGTGCACCTTATTATATATGACCCTGGACCACAAAACCAGTCTTAAGTAGCATGGGTATATTTGTAATAATAGGCAAAAATACATTGTACATTTTTCTTTTATGCCAAAAATCATTAATTATGTAAAGACTATGTTCCATGAAGATATTTTGTAAATTTCCTACTCTAAATATATCAAAACTTAATTTTTGATTAGTAATATGCATTGCTAAGAACTTCATTTGAACAACTTTAAAGGCGATTTCCTCAATAGTTTTTGCACCCTCAGATTCCAGATTTTCAAATAGTTGTATCTCAGCCAAATATTGTCCAATCCTAACAAACCATACATCAATGAAAATCGTTATTCGGCTTCTACACAGTTTTATACATACAGATGATGTATAAATCTCAGTTTTAAAAAATTCTTGCGGTCCAGGGTCACATATGATCTCTTGAATAATTGCAACCGCTGTTATAATACATTATAGTACTTCTCTATTCATTCATAATGCATTTTAACAATTATTTATGCATTACAATGGACATTCTTTATAATGCATTATGCATAAAGGCTTTAAGTTTACCAAAATTGGCTTTGGTAAATAAACAGTTCTGTAACTTGACACTTTATGAGGAACTACAACAGAATATGACTAAACTGAATTGTAAAAATGATAGTCTGATGCACAATGATGGAAAATTTGTGAACGACTGTAAACAAAGACATGCAAACATCTTTCACAACAAATATACAGCACACACTACCATTTAAAAGTTCGGCGTTGATAAGATTTTTTGTGCACCAAGGCTGCATTTATTTGATAAAAAATACAGTAAAATCAGTAATATTCTGAAATATTATTACAATTTAAAATATGTGCTTTCTATCTGAATATATTTTAAAATGGAATTTATTTCTGTGATGCAATGCTGAATTTTCAGCATCATTACTCCAGTCTTCAGTGTCACATGATCCTTTCGAAATCATTCTAATATGCTGATTTGCAGCTCAAGAAACATTTCTGATTATTTTTAATGTTGAAAACATTTGTGCTGCTTCCTATTTTTGACTTTTTCAAGTGCTTACTGACCCCAAAGTTTTAAATGGTAGTATATTTTAATAAGAAATAACCCGAAATATACATAAATATGTGTAGTTGGCTAATTTCACTCCGTTTGCAGGTTGACGTTTGGCACTGAGACTAACAGGCCTTGATTTTATTCAAGACTGAGTCATCTTTATTATTTGTTGCCACTGAGCCATTTATGATCTCTCACGTGTGGGTCTTTTAGGCCTGTATTCTGACACCTTACGAGTGCCATTATATCTCAGTGTTTACATTGTAAATTCATCTTCATTCACTGTATTATCAAACATCACGAGTGTCCCGTTGCCTTTTTACAGTGTTAAACCACACAGTGCATTACAGTACGCACAGAGACTGTTCAGATCTAGACGCTGACTTGATGATACGGCGATCACGTGTCTCTAGGTTAACTGCCTCGCTTGTTTTATTCAGTTATCGTTTACTATTATTCACTTTAAATCACGCTGTATCAGTAAATTTGCTCATGTAACGTTCTTTTTCTTCGTATTTTCTTCAGTGTCACGGGTGTAAACTGCTTTTTTATGATAATTCTTTGATTAATCAAAAATGTGAAATAAGATACTGTACGTTGATGTCTGCAGCACACAAATAATGGTCGGCATAAAGGGCAGCGCTAGTAAAGTTGTTTATTAAACTGATGTGTGGTTTGTCTCATTTAGTCCTTATTCATCAACAGACTAATGATATTCTGAAAGAAAAGATGAAGAAATCAGTGATCAGTGATCTAAACACTTACAAGTCCTGAGGTGGCGTTTTATCAAGAAGAAAGGTGTTTTACCTTCCTTTCAAATGCGCGTGCCATTTCCACAGCGCTAACACCAGACTGAAACACAGAGAAAGAAAGAGGAAATATCCTAAATAAGATGTTTTTATTGCAAATTATTTCTCCCAGATAAAAATACCAATAAATGAAGAGCAAATGGAAACTTTAAAATGAGATCTTCTCTTAAACGTGAGATAGCTGAGGTCTTTCTTAGGAGAAACATCTCAAAGCAAGAAGCTAAGCTAACGTCTAAGATGTCTAAATTGCTCTCCATTTGATCTGACTGCTGTCTGGTTTCACTTATAGGTGGTTCTGACCTGGTTCTGAATGTTTGGATCAGCTCCATTCTCCAGCAGAACTTTAACTAGATGCTCGTAATTATTCAGCACAGCCACCTGCAAGATAAACACATTTACACTCATCACATCCTTAAAATGAATGACCTTAATCATTATATACACAACACAAACATATATGTTTATCGCTCACATTAAAGCATATACAGGTAACTTCAAATATAATATTACAATTTTTATATGCTAATTAAAAAATAACTTGAGGAGAAACCAGGGCTAGTTATCATATGGACTGTTTAACTATCTAGAATTTTACTGCTTATAGTATTAACAGCATTATTTATATACTGTTACAATATTGTTTCATATTTTGAATCAGCTTTTAAGTTTTAGTAATTTTATGTGCTTTTGGCATTTTTTTACCTAATTTATTTATTTATTTATTTATTTTTATATTTCTGTTTCACTTTAATTCAATCTTAATTATGTAATTTAGTGATTTTATGTGCTTTTGGCATTTTTTACCTAATTTATTTATTTATTTATTTTTAAATTTCTGTTTTACTTTAATTCATTCGTAATTATGTAATTAAGTAATTTTAGTTCTTTTATTTATTTCAGATTTTTGCCAAGGCAACAATTTTAATTTTTTAACTGAAAAATGTCTAATAACACTTAACTAAAATCTAAGTTTAAGTTTTTTCTTCATCTAAGTCAAGTTTAGATGAAGTTTTTAAATTCAGATTTTATTTTGTTTCAGCTTTATTTTTTTAAATTTCTTTCTTTTCTAATTATTTCTTTTTTAATTTCTTTTTCTTTTTTAATTATTTAAGTTTTAGTTTTTATTATTATTAGTTAATAACATCACTGATAATTATATGCAAAAAATGCAATTATCCAAAAAATGTTTTTTTTTACTTTATTATTTTAGATATTTAGATTATTTAGATATTAACAGCAGATTTTTTTTTTTCTGGGCAATAACGGTGAAAATGTTTATATATGATGAGCTATATATAGTCAAATATATAGTCAAAAGTTTACACTTGCAGAATCTGCAAAATGTCAATTATTTTACCAAAATAAGATGGATCATGCAAAATGCATGTTATTTTTTATTTAGTACTGACCTGAAGATAATATAATCTGGAAGAGAAAATAATAGTTCAATTTATAAAAATGACCCTGTTCAAAAGTTTACATACCCTTGATTCTTAATACTGTATTGTTACCTGAATGATCCACAGCTGTGTGTGTGTGTGTTTTTTTTTTGTTGTTGTTGTTGTTGTTGTTGTTTAGTAATAGTTGTTCATGAGTCCCTTGTTTGTCCTGAACAGTTAAACTGCCTGCTTTTCTTCAGAAAAAAATGTTCAGGTCCCACAAATTCTTTGGTTTTTAAGCATTTTTGTGTATTTGAACCCTTTCCAACAATGACTATATGATTTTGAGATCCATCTTTTCACACTGAGGACAACTGAGAGACTCATATGCAACTTAGACAGAAGGTTCAAACACTCACTGACACTCCAGAAGGAAAAACGATGCATTAAGAGCCGGGGGGTGAAAACTTTTGAACAGAATGAAGATGTGTAACATTTTTCTTATTTTGCCTAAATATCATATTTTTTTCATTTAGTATTGCCCTTCGAAAACTACAGAAGATTCCCAGAAGATAAAATACGTTAAATTTAGCCTGATCTTCAAATTTCAAAAGTTTTCACCCCCCGGCTGTAAATGCATCATGTTTCCTTCTGAAGCATTCTGTATTTAGTTGTTTACTACATGCTGAGATATTACAGTAGAGCTTCAGTTCTGACCATTAGTGGTGTTTTCCCATCTCTGTCCTGTACATTGACATCAGCTCCAGCTTTGATTAACAGTGAAGCTGCAGCCGTGTCTCCAGTTAAAACCGATATGCTCATAAGGGGCGTCCAGGAGGTGCCGTCCAGCACATCGACCTGAAACATTATGAGGTGTAAATCAAGTACAACTGAAAACAAACACTGATTTCTTATGTTATTGGTCCTCTCACCTCACATCCGTCCTTTATGAGGTACTGCACAACAGGCAGGTGTCCTCCAGCTGCGGCCCAGTGCAGAGCACAGCAGCCCGATCGGTCCCGAGAGCTCCAGGACGCCCCGCAGCTGCGTAGGAACTTCACCGTGTCCAGGTGCCCGTGGAAACACGCGAGCATCAGGCTGATTCACCACACACACACACCCCAATATGTTCATACCATAAGAAATACATTTAAGGGCAGATGGCACTGAAAGAAATGCTTACCTGTCTTTGCCACTGCTGTTTTTTTTGTTCACATCTGCACCATAATCCAGCAAAATCTGAACTCCACTAAAACACAAAACACCATGATAGATAGATAGATAGATAGATGTATAGATGGATAGATAGATAGTGATTGTTACCTAGTAAAACCCTTCATTGCCGCCATCATTAGAGGAGTAAAGTCCAGCTTGTCAGGAACATCCACTGTAACTTTTCTAACAAAACACATTCTCATTTCTATCTGGTTTAACTTTATGTCCTAAAATAACTTAAACTAGAATAAAAATTAATTAAACAAACTATATAGAATGAGTCTGAATGAGTCTCACATCGACTGCAGCACACGACAGAGCTCCAGCTCATCACTCCTGAGGACGGCGTTGTGAAGATTCCTCCCGTTCAGAGGCTCCTCTGAGGAAAACACAGTCATACACACACCTTTATGTAATTGATTTACATTTAATAACATTTATTTTCCAACTGAGAGAGTCTGCAAACATCCCCAAAGGAGGTTTGTCAGATTTAGTTACCTTTCAAGGACAATTTTGTACCTGAACTATACACAGAGAGACTGTATTTACCGCAAAACAGGTGTATTAATAAAACTAAACGCATTAAAAAAAAAGTTACTTGAAATAAATGGGAGCTTAAGTAAAATATAACATATTAAAATAAAACATTAAAAAGAAAAAAAACAGAATGTCTCATTTTCATTTAGCAAGTTGTAGTACAAAAACATCTAAAACCAAATAAAACAAAAATAATAAATACTATATTACAAAACTAACAAAAACAAAATTACAAAACCTTCAATTAAAATTAAAGTGAAAACAAAACATACAAAAATGAAATCATATTCAAAATATTAACAAAATAGTATATCAGTGATACTAAATATCAAAATGAGTATATAAAGCCACTGACTTTTAAACTTAATTACCTTACCCATAATGTTTACTAGGATTAAAATAATAAACGTATTTACACTAATATATTTCTAACAGAAAGTTTGTATTCATAGCTGTGCAGCAAAAATCTTTGAATTCTCATAAAATATCATACAAGAACTAAGGGAATGCGTTTAAGTCACGTATTGTCTGTCGTTTGCCATGTTTTGTGTCCTTACTTTCTGTAGAAGCAGAGACTGATGGGTAATAGTGCTGCTGACCAGACGGCCACGTGACCTTCAGTCTGAATGTGTAGGTGGTCTTTGGTTCTAGATTCTCCACCGTGAACCGTGTGGTGTACCCCCTAAACACACCATAAACATCCAGAAAATACAGTCAGGTTTTAATAATGAACCAAGACATGTTGCATTATCTGTAGCATTTACATATATATTTTTAGAAGACGAAATATGCATTTAAAAGTCCTGGGGCGCATCCATTTGTTATCCGAATGTGCGCAATTTCCGGTGTATATCGCTTTCATTTATTTTATCTGTACAAAAACAGTCCGTTATGTTGTTTGATATTGCAAATATCAAAAAAAAAAACTGATCTACTATTTAAGATTATTATTATTATTATTATTCTGAGCCAAATTTCGGTTTCTACCTCCTCCTAGAGCTTTCAAGCTAGAACCACCAAACTCGGTCCAGACCTTCAGACTGGTCTGACTCGGTGTGCTGTATCTTTTCTAACTGATCCGGCTTACGGTTTTCATAAACCAGACTTTCAAAACCACCAAAAATCCCATAGACTTACATTGACAGAATGTTCAAATGAGCAACACTATTCAAACTCCCAGAATCCCTTGAGGCTCAATCAAGCTTCCCTTCTATGTACTATTTCTAATCCATTTAAGCTTCCACTCTAATATTTCTAATATTTCTAATCTGTCTAGCTATCTAAATCATGCTAGCAACATGCTAGTAATTTGCTAATCATGCTAACAAAATTCTAGTAACATGCTAATCATGCCAGCAACATGCTAATAACTTGCTAATCATGATAGAAACATGCTAGCAACGTGCTACTAACATGCTAATCATGCAAACAACATGCTAATTATGTTAGAAACATGCTAACAAAATGCTAGTAACATGCTAATCATGTTATAAACATGCTAACAACATGCTAATCAGCTTGCAGCATGCTAGTAACTTGCTAATCATGTTAGCAACATGCTAGTAACATGCTAATCATGCTAGCAACATGCTAATAACTTGCTAATCATGATAGAAACATGCTAGCGACATGCTAGTAACATGCTAATCATGCAAACAATGCTAATTATGATAGAAACATGCTAACAAAATGCTAGTAACATGCTAATCATGTTAGAAACATGCTAACAACATGCTAATCAGCTTGCAGCATGCTAGTAACTTGCTAATCATGTTAACAACATGTTAGTAATATGCTAATCATGCTAGCAACATGCTAGTAACATGCTAATCATGATAGAAAAATGTTAACAACGTGCTAGTAACATGCTAATCATGCTAACAACATGCTAGTAACTTGGTAATCATGCTAGCAACGTGCTAGTTACATGCTAATCATACTAGAAACATGCTAACAACATGGTAGTAACGTGCTAATCATGCAAGCAACATGCAAGTTACATGCTAATCATACAAGAAACATGCTAACAACATGTTAGTAACTTGCTAATCATATTGGAAACATGCTAGCAACATGCTAGTAACATGCTAATCATGCTAACATCATGCTAATAACTTGATAATTATGCCAGAAACATGTTAGCAACTTGTTAATCATGCCAGAAACATGCTAGCGACATGCTAATCATGCTAGAAACATGCTAGCAACTTTGGTAATCATGCTAGAAACATGTTAACAACAAGCTAGTAACATGTTAGCCATGTTAGAAACATGCTAGTAACACGCTAATCATGTGCGAAACATGCTATCTACATGCTAATCAGGCTAATCATGCTAACAACATGCTAGTAACTTGGTAATCATGCTAGCAACGTGCTAGTTACATGCTAATCATACTAGAAACATGCTAACAACATGTTAGTAACGTGCTAATCATGCAAACAACATGCTAGTTACATGTTAATCATACGCGAAACACGCTAACAACATGTTAGTAACTTGCTAATCATATTAGAAACATGCTAGTAACATGCTAATCATGCTAATAACTTGCTAATCATGCCAGAAACATGTTAGCAACTTGTTTATCATGCCAGAAACATGCTAACGACATACTAATCATGCTAGAAACATGCTAGCAACTTTGCTAATCATGCTAGAAACATGTTAACAACATGCTAGTAACATGCTAATCATGCTAATAACTTGCTAATCATGCCAGAAACATGTTAGCAACTTGTTAATCATGCCAGAAACATGCTAGCAACTTTGCTAATCATGCTAGAAACATGTTAACAACAAGCTAGTAACATGTTAGCCATGTTAGAAACATGCTAGTAACATGCTAATCATGTGCGAAACATGCTATCAACATGCTAATCATGCTGACAACATTCTAGTAACTTGCAAATTATGATAACAACATGCTAATCATGCTAACAACATTGTAATCAGCCTATAAAAATATAAGCAATAGGCTAATCATGCTAAAACATGTTAACAACATGTTAAATCATGTAAGCAATGTGTTAAATCATGCTAGCTGCTTCCATACTATTACAACTGCTTCAAACTTTCAGGCTTAATGAGGCTAATGAATCTGAAATCCCGCACGTTCAAGGAAAACACCATACTTCCGCGTTGCAAAATTATGTAGATATTGTACAAAAACATTAGCTAATGGTTATAAATAGTTCTGTTATGAGTGCAGAATTCACTTATGTATCTCTTTATATGTTTGTTTTTTGTTGTTCTTCTGTTCCAAGATGAAGCAGGTCCAGTTTTCCGGTGGGTCGGTCCAGGTCGTACCGTGTTCTCGTGTCCAGGTGAGCTCAATACTGTGATGACTCACCTGTCCTACAGTCAGAACACCGGACCGCTGCCGCTCACCTGCTGGACAGGACGGGCAGAGGAACATGAACATGAGCCTGCAACAATTTACCACTAGATGACACCAAAAATACAAACATGACTAATACAATGTAGAGTTACAGATGCTTTAAACTGTTTCTGTTCTGTTTACTGTAGATTATTCTGTTTAAGGTGTTATAAAGCTGTCTAAACACCTATCTATTATAAAACTACAAATTAAATATCTAAATATGTTATTACCTGCATGGTCCATTGTCAATATAAAACCTAAAATTCAATAAAAAAATCGATCCAACTGAATTCTCAATGTTTTTATAGGTGGAATCACTATTGTTGCTATAGCAACAGCTATAAAGTTGGCTTGACGTTGGACTTTGGATATTCGCAAAATTAGGGACCGTCTCTAAAGTTACATACGACATTAGTATACACTTTTCTAACTTCAATAGCATTTACAGCGAATGACTTACAGTCACACAACCAACTATAAAATGTTCATGTAGGTGTCAAGTATAATGCACACCTTTTACATTTTTGATATCTATTAAAATGAACTGTAAATCATGTGTTAAAAATGCTATTTTTCACTACCGAATGGGCTAAAAAGCAACATTTTCCATAATTTATTTTAATAAATATCAAAAAATGTAAAAGGTGTGCATCATACTTGACACCTACATGAACATTTTATAGTTGTTTTTGTGACTGTAAGTCATTTTACTCAAATGCTATTGAGCTTTACATTATGGAAAATGTTGCTTTTGAACCTGTTCTGTAGTGAAAAATAGCATTTTTAACCTATGATTTACAGTTTATTTTAATAAATATCAAAAATATAAAAGGTGTGCATCATACTTGACACCTACATGAACATTTTATAGTTGTTTTTGTGACTGTAAGTCATTTTACTCAAATGCTATTGAGCTTTAAATTATGGAAAATGTTGCTTTTAAACCTATTCGGTAGTGAAAAATAGCATTTTTAACCTATGATTTACAGTTTATTTTAATAAATATCAAAAATGTAAAAGGTGTGCATTATAGTTGACACCATGAACATTTTATAGTTGGTTGTGTGACTGTAAGTCATTCGCTGTAAATGCTATTGAAGTGTATATTAATGTCGTATGTACCTTTAGAGACGGTCCCTAAATTTGCGAATATCCAACGTCCAACGTCAAGCCAACTTTATGCCAGTTTTTAACTGAATGTGGAACAGTAAAACTGTTTGCACTAACCAGTGTGCTCATAATTAAGAGAATACTTAAAAATAATATGGTAAGACACACCAATTTCCACTATCAAACAGCAAAATCAAATGTTTTGTACAGCTAAAAATAGCTGGAGGTTGATGAGACCGGAAGCCACACCCATAAAATTTACAAATGGCTGCGCCCACTCTTACGGGAAGAAAAAAGGGATAGTTGTCACACTTTTTAGTGAATATTTCCCAGTTTAGGTTTATACTTGAAATTCAGTTTGTGTTTACAAAAAACAAAAAACAAAACATGAAATATAAAAATTTCAAACCTTATTATCCAGAAAAACAGTTAAACAAACTGTATTTTTTTTTTTTTTTTTTTTTTTTTGCTGGGAATGTTATCACATTAAAATATGATGACGTTGGAATTTTGAATCTGTTTTGTTCGAGTTGCATATATGATCATGCGCAGCTGCCCGGTGAATTAACTGGATTAACCGGGCACGTCATGCGTCCGCGGTCACGACAGCGCTCCTGTCCTGAGCGCGCACATGAGAGCGCAGTGCCAGAACACACCGGCATTTCTAGTAGCTAGGGATTTTCAACATACGTCCAAGTTTACGGAGGTTTTATAGGTGTTTTTGGACACATGTACGAGCACAGAGGACTGAATTGTTTGATCGGTCCTCCTGGGAGTGAGTTGGTGAACTTTCTATAATAATCACATACGTGCGGCTGTTCATTATGGCTGGGAACAGCGAGATATCAGAAGGAGAACTCAAGAGAGAGGAGGAATCTGATGATCTGTTTGAGTTTGGAGATGATCTAGAGCTCAATCAGTTTGATGGACTGCCATATTCCTCCAGATACTACAGACTCTTGCAGGAGAGAAAAACTCTGCCTGTTTGGAAATACAGACATGAATTTATGACTTTGCTGGAAAATAATCAGATTCTTATAGTCTCAGGCACAACCAAGACTGGTAAAAGCACACAGGTGAGTCTTTGAGACATATGCATGCTTATTTACCACTTTTTGCTGTTGGTAGGATGTCTAAACTCTTTAAGAAGTTCAAGACATATAGATTTGTTTACTAAATTTGGCAGTGCCTTATCTGGAATATGCCATTGATTTGACATTCGCCTGGTGATAAAATCCTGATACGTCAGATTTTAAGACAACCTTAAGAAAGTGTGTAAATATAGCATCTGCTTTAACTTCAGCACACTAATAATGCTGGAGAAGCACTAAAAATAGCTTTGAGAAACATAAGGCCTCACTGCCATGAAACAGAGTTTGAGAGCTTTTTGCTTTGCTTTTCATTGACAAGCACAGAATAATAATAATAAAGAATAATTTGTGCATGTCTAATAATTTTAAAAAGAGTCAAAAGAGTTTAGAAAAATCTGTTTATTTTTTTTCTACATATCTTGGAATAGCTAGGCATAATAAACCTGAATTACTCATGTAATAATTATTTATGTCCTGTTGCATAATTTGGACTCACAAATCTCCTCAGTAGTATTTAATTTGTCTGAAACTCCCTCAGTCTCATTCCAATTCAGATTCCAGACATTCTAGAAATTTAACACAGTAATAGATTAACAATATACGGCTTTGCCAGCACTTATACACGTCTCATACCTGCTGTTTTGAAGTCATGTGGCCTGATCATGAAGTTTTAAACCTGTGCAAATATACTTTACTGATCATTCTAAATGAGGTCATCAGTTTTGTATCATGAACGAATGTTTGCTTTGAGTCAGCTGCAACCATTGTGTTGATTCTATTGAACAAACAGTGTGCATTCAGCCTTATGATTTGGTCAGTCATGACAACCTTTTGCCTCTACTTTCATTTTTATGTCATTTGAGCTTAGTAATTGTAAATTATACACTGCCAGTCAAAATTTTATTGTTTTTTTTTTTCTCTTCTCTTCTGCTCACCAAGCCTGCATTTTTCAATTTTTCAAGATACAGCAAAAGCTGTAATATTCTGAAATATTTTTACTATATAAAATAACTGCTTTCTATTTTAATATATTTTAAAATGTAATTTATTTCTGTGATCAAAGCTACATTTTCAGCATCATTACTGCATTCTTCAGTGTCATGTGGTCCTTCAGAAATCATTGTATTATGCTGATTTTCTGCTCAAGAAACATTTATTAGTAGTAGTAGTAGCAGTATCAGTATTTAAAACAGTTGAGTACATTAAGAAATTATAAATTATAGAAATTAATACTTTTATTTAGCAGGGATGCTTTAAATTGATCAAAAGTGATGATACAGACATTTATAATGATCCAAAAGATTCTATTTCAGAGAAATGCTGTTCTATTCAACAAAGAAACCTGAAAAAATTCTACTCAGCTGTTTTCAACATAATTATAATAAGTGTTTTTTGGGCAGCAAATCAGAATATTAGAATGATCTTTGGAGGATCATGGGACTGGAGTAATGATGTTAAAAATTCACCTTTGAAACCACAGGAATAAATTGCATTTTAAAATATATATTCAAATAGAACATAGTTATTTTAAATGGTGAAAATATTTCAAAATTGTGCTGCAGGCTTGGTGAGCAGAAAAGACTTAAAATCTTAAAACATTAAAATCTTACTGTTCAAAAACTAGACTAGACATATATTAGAAAAAGAAGGAAATAATACATTTATTTAGTTTTACACTACTATAAGTTTGGAATAATTATTTTTCTTTGAAAGAATATCTAATGTTCTTCAGTACAACCAATATCAATATTGCTAAAAATAAGAACCATTAAAATTGATAATAAAGCTACAATAATAACTGATCATTTTAAACTACCAAATCAGCATATTAGAACGATTTCTGGAGTAATTATGTTGAAAATTGAGCTTTGTTCACAGGAATAAATTACATTTAAACAAATATTCAAACAGAAAAGTTAGTTTAAATTGTTAACAATATTTACATTTTTTTTTTTACTGCATTTATATCAAATAAATGCAGTTGTAATAATTATTCCAAACTGGTAGTGTCAGGTAAACAAGTAACAAAATTCTGCCATCAGAACAGATAGAATTTCTTCTGAATATATAAATATCTTAAAAATAATATATTTGTATCTTATGTAATTTTGCAATTAATAAATGTCAGGATACTAAAAAATAAGTTAAACTGTTAAAAAAAGAATGAAATGAAATTAATAAAATAAAAGTGATGGGATTCATGTGTTTTGTCATTTATCAAAGGTTGTAGATGAGTAGAATCTGTGTTCTTTTTAGCATTAATGCATATTTTGCATATTGCACATTATGATTTGGAGTTTTTAAATGTACGGATACATGTGCATTGTTTGTTAAGTAGAAATAGGAAGCCTTGCATCTGTTCAGTTCACCCGACCTGCCTGTCCAACAGATGCGGTTGAGATTTTCCCAGACTGCTCAGGCTGAAGGTCTAAACCTGCAGCTGTTAAACAAGTCAAGGACAGGTCTTGGTGTGGACCACCTGCAGAGAAAAGCTGAAATAATTGTCATATTTGGTTAACTTTTTTTTGAAGGCTTCTCTAATGTAATCGAATGCATCCAGGTGCTGATAGTGTGTGTTGACGTCTTTAGATCCCTCAGTGGTGTGCCGAGTTCTGCCTGGCTGCGCAGTACCAGCACGGTGTGGTGGTGTGCAGTCAGATCCAGAGACGGCAGGCTGTCGATTTGGCCCTCCGTGTTGCGGACGAGATGGACGTAAACATCGGCCACGAGATTGGATACAGCATCCCGCTGGAGACGTGCTGCTCCAACGATACTATTCTCAGGTGTGTGTGAAACTCACATGCATGCAGCACTCAAAAGTGTGAAAAACCTCACTGAAATGCTCACTATGACCAAAGGTTTTCAAGTTGGTGATATTTTAGGTTTGTGGTTTGGTTTGCCCAGCCCAGCTAAAGCATGAGAAGAATGTGCCATCTTTTTGCTTTATTATATACGGGTCAGTGGAGGTCCGGGAGGCATTTCTCTCTCTTGAATTTGGTTTTGGAGGATAGGGATCCGTCCACCAGTGTCAAAGCAGTCAAAGCTTTAAAACCTTTACTTTTATTACTTTACTTAGTGATTGTACATGTTTAACTTGTCAGACAATAAAAAAAAATCCAACCTTTACATTTTTTTTATTAAGAAATGTCTTGTTTTATATTTATTTTTATACTTATTTATATATATTATTACTAGTCAAATATATTTTAAAACATATTTTTAAAAAATCCATATTTTATTTTATAAAAAAGTCTAATCAAATATGTCTTATTTTATTTCATTTTATTACAGGGTCTAGTCAGATATGAAGCACAGACTGAAGCACATCAATAAAAGTATAATTTAAAAATATATTTTTATTTTATAAATTAATATCTAATCAAATATGTCTTATTTTAATTTATTATAGAAATATGTCTTAGCAAATGTCTAAAATATTAATAAAAATATTAATATTAATAATTAATAAATATTATTATATATATATACATTGTAATTTTTTTGTAAAGAAGTGTCTAATCAAACATGTCTTATTTTATTTTATAAAAACATTATAATCAAATATCTTATTTTATTATAAAAATGACATATTAAACATTAATCAGAACAAACAAAAAGAAAAGAAAAGATCCATATTTTTTATAAAGACATCTGTCTAATTAAATGTCCTACTTTATTATTAGATGTCTTGTCAAATGTCTTGTCAAATGTCTAAACTTATTTTAAAATGTTTTTTAAAAATTAAAAAAATATTTATATTTTTTGCATGTTTGTTTTTTTTGTTGAATAGGTCACCAATAATACATATAGATTGTACAATTAAAGTTTTTGAATGTATGTGCCTTCTATATTTGTATATTTTGTACCAATTTTATCTGTAAATCTCAAAACCAAAACTACGTCCTTGTTGCAGGTACTGCACTGATGACGTCCTGCTGCGGGAGATGATGTCAGACCCCATGCTAGAGCATTACGGGGTGGTGGTGATAGACCAGGCCCATGAGAGGACCGTGAGCACGGATGTCCTGCTTGGTCTGCTGAGAGAGGTGCTTCTCCAGCGGCCTGAGCTCAGGGTGGTGGTCCTGTCTGCCCCACCTGCTTCAGAAACATTCCTCACGCACTATGGGAACGTTCCACGCCTGCACCTGGATGCCCCGTGCGCCGGTGAAGTGATTCACAGCAACAGCACCAGCGCTGAAAGCTTCTATTCGGCTCTGAGACTCGCGCTGGAGGTTCATCGGTCCAGAGAGCCAGGAGATGTAGCTGTGTTTCTTGCTTCAGAGCAGGTGAGATGAAATTTGTTAATGGATTAGAACAGCTTGTGAACCTTTATGCATTACAATTTATTGTAGCAATAATGCAAGCATAAATTATCTAGGCAATTAACCAGAGTTAACCTGGGATAATCCTAGAACTGGAGAGTTGAGTATTAACACTAAAAGTGAATATTTGATGAATGCATGGGTGGATGCATGGATGAAAGCATGGGTGAATCCTCGGATAAATGAATGGGTGAATGCATGGATGGATGCATAGGTGAATGCATGGATGGATGCATGGGTGAATGCATGGGTGGGTGCATGGGTGGATGCATGGGTGAATGCATGGATGGATGCATGGGTGGATGCTGAATGAATGCATGGGTGAATGCATGGATGAAAGCATGGGCTAATACATTGGTGAATGCATGGATGGATGCATGTGTGGATGCTTGGATGAGTGAATGGGTGGATGCATGGTCGGATGTTTGAATGAATGCTTGGGCGCATGCTTGCATGAATGCATTGGTGGATGCATGGATGGATGCATGGGCGAATGCTTGGATGAATGCATGGGCGAAAGCTTGGATAAATGAATGGGTGAATGCATTGGTGAATGCATGGGTGGATGCATTGAATGCACAAATGAATGGCTGAATGCATGAATGAACGCATGCATTCATTTATGAAGCATCATTACTCCAGCATTCAGTGTCACACGATCATTTAGAAATAATTCTAATATGCTGATTTGCTGCTCAATAAACATTGATTATTTTTAAGTTTCATATTTTCATAGAAACAGTATTTTTTTGATGAAAAACTTAAAAGAACAGCATGAAATGGAAATCTTTTGTAGATTATAAATGTCTTTACTGTCACTTTACTGTCACTACTATCCACCATCAGATGTCTCTGTGATATTCTGGTGTGTAAATATGACTCAAGTCCATCTTCAAGCTACTTTTCTGATAGCCCACCAACAAGGTAACTAGTTTGGAGTTTGATTAAATTCCTAATCATGACTTTTAGCAATAGTAATAATGATGCTTGCAGTAGCAAACAGCTCTAACACAATGTTCTCCATGATGACAATGACATTATTGTGTTCAGCACGGTCAGCAGCGTCTGAATGAATACGTCCACTCAGCTCTTCCAGTCTAACTGACACTCTGCCCTGTAAAATCACATTCATGTCATTCACAAATCAAGACTTTCACTAAATGAGGGACCCAAGAACAGCCTAATAAGCACCACTCATTTTTCTCTCAGAACAACTATTGTGATTAAAATGGGTTTTCTGTTGATAGTGATGTCTGTGTATGTGTGTTTCAGGAGGTGGTCTGTGCCTGTAATATTCTCACTAAAGAAGCGTCCAGGATGAGTGTATCTCTGGGAGAGCTGATAGCGGTTCCCCTGTGTCCCGGACACACCGGAATGTGTCCACCAATCACAGAAATCCCACAGACGAGTAGGCGGATCTTCGTTTCCTGCAGCCAATCGGAGGATCTGTTTTGGCTGGTGGACACCATTACTTTTGTCATTGATACTGGAGTAGAAAAGAGATTAGTGAGTGTGCTGAAAACCAGCTTTTATTTACTGCATTGATGGTTTTGCATCTTTTGTCAATTGCAAACACATTTGAGCAGTCCAAGAACACTTAATTTAAAGTCTGTGTTTGCTTTAAATGTGTGGTATTGTGTGTAGGTGTATAATCCACGAGTGAGAGCGAATTCAGAGGTCATCCGATCCATCAGTAAATGTCAAGCTGAAATCCGTAAACGGCTGACTGGATCAACAGGTGTGTCAACTGTTAGCATTTATTTGACATTCACTTGTTATTTTAAGATCCTCGACATGAACGCACTATATAAATACCCAATGTATTACTGTATTTGCGGTAGAAAGACTGTGATGCTAAATAGAAGAAAACATTCACAGTTCAGTATGCAAATAAATAGTTGCTGTTAATAATAAAAATTACTTGCTCAAAAAATGAATGTGATTGTTTTTGAAGGGAAGTGCTTCTGTTTGTATCCTGAGAACGTTCAGCTGCCCGCTGAGATTCCTCCTCGCATTCTGGAGTCCAACATCACGTCCACGGCGCTCTATCTGAAGAGGATGGAGGCGGCCGGGATCGGACACTGTGACTTCATCAGCAGACCTGGTGGGTGAGATTTCATTTTCATATTCAGATGAAGTTTTCACACTGGCATATGAGAGCTTTGTCAAAATTCAGCTTTACTGAGGAGTAAAATGTCAGTAATCTATGAAAACTCATTTCTGCCACAGAATAAAAAAAGTTAATTGAGAGATATAAACTTTAGTATTCTGACTTTTTTTGCATAATTGTGAGTTTATATCTTACAAAATTCTGAGGCAATTCTGAGTGAATGAACATGCAATTCTGAATGTATATCTTAAAAATATCTCACAATTATGAGTTTGTATCTCGAAATTCTGTTTAAATCTCACAACTGAGTTTTTATCTTTAAAAATGTGCAATTTTGAGTATATCTTACAAAGTCTTACAAGTTTACAAAGTCGTTTTTCTGAGTTTGTGTCTTGCAAAATCTTGCAATTGTGTTTATATCTTTAAAAATCTCTCAATTCTTAGTTTAGTTTACAAAAGTTATCTTATCTTTATCTTACAATTTTACAAAATTTCACAATTCTGAGTTTATATCATACAAAATCTTACAGTTTTACAAAATCTTACAATTCTGAGTTTATATCATACAAAATCTTACAAATGAGTTCATATCTTACAAAAATGTTACAGTTTTGTTTTTATCTTACAAAATTTCTCAATTCTGAGTTTATCTTTCAAAATCTTACAATTTTACAGCCTCACATTTCTGAGTTTGTCTCTTACAAAATCTTGCAAGTTTGAGTTTATATCTCGAAATTCTGTTGATATTTCACAATTTTGAGTTTTTACCTTACAAAATCTTGCAATTCTGAGTTTTTATCTTACAAAATCTTGCAATTGTGAGTTCATATCTCAAAATTTATATCGTAGTTGAGTTTTTATCTTACAAAATCTTGCAATTCATAGTTTATATCTAAATTCTGTTTATATCTTGCAATTTTGACTTTTTATCTTATAAAATCTTGCAAGTCTGAGTTTATATCTTAAAAAATCGTACAATTATTAGTTTATATATTACAAAATGTTACAATTTTGTGTTTTTATCTTAAAAAAAATCTCACAACTGAGCTTATTTCTCAAAATTTATATCTCGTAATTGAGTTATCTTACAAAATCTTGCAATTCTGAGTATATACCTTATCTTGCAATTGTGAGATTATATCTGTAAAAAACTTGCAGTTCTTAGTTTTTTGTTGTTTTTTTTATTATTTATTTATTTTTTTTATTTTTTATCTTACAAAATCTCGAAATTGTGTTTATCTTAAAAATCTTACAATTCTGAATTTATAGCTTACAGAATCTCTCAATTCTGAGTTTATATCTTAAAAAATTTTGTTTTTATCTTAAAAAATCTTGCAATTGTGAGTTTATATCTCGAAATTTATATCGTAGTTGAGTTTTTATCTTACAAAATCTTGCACTTCTTAGTTTATATCTAAATTCTGTTTATATATTGCAATTTTGAATTTTTATCTTACAAAATCTTGCAATTCTTAGTTTGTATCTCAAAATTCTGTTTATATCTTGCAATCTTGACTTTTTATGTTACAAAATCTTGCAAGTCTAAGTTTATATCATACAAAATCTTACAAATGAGTTCATATCTTACAAAATTTTAGTTTTGTTTTTATCTTACAAAATTTCTCAATTCTGAGTTTCTCTTTCAAAATCTTACAATTTTACAGCCTCACGTTTCTGAGTTTGTCTCTTACAAAATCTTGCAAGTTTGAGTTTATATTTCAAAATTCTGTTGATATTTCACAATTTTGAGTTTTTACCTTACAAAATCTTGCAATTCTGAGTTTATGTCTCGAAATTTATATCACAGTTGGGTTTTTATCTTGCAAAATCTTGCAATTCTTAGTTTATATCTCGAAATTCTGTTTATATCTTTTAATTTTGACTTTTTATCTTACAAAATCTTGCAAGTCTGAGTTTATATCTTAAAAAATCTTACAATTGTTAGTTTATATTTTACAAAATGTTACAATTTTGTTTTTATATTAAAAAAATCTCACAATTGAGAGCTTATGTCTCAATTTATATCTCGTAATTGAGTTATCTTACAAAATCTTGCAATTCTGAGTATGTACCTTATCTTGCAATTGTGAGATTATATCTTTAAAAAACTTGCAGTTCTTAGTTTATTTTTTTATTATTATTATTATTATTTTTTTTACTTTGTTTTTATCTTACAAAATCTCGCAATTGTGTTTATCTTAATCTTACAATTCTGAATTTATAGTTTACAGAATCTCTCAATTCTTAGTTTATATCTAGCGGTTTTGTTTATCTTGCATAATCTTGCAATTGTGAGTTTATATCTTAAGATATCTTGCAATTTTGTAAATCACAATAATTTTTAGTTTATAACTCGCAAGTTTGTGCTTATATCTTAAAAAAATCTTGCAATTTTGTATCTCACAACTCTGAGTTTATATCCTAAAAATATGTCTTATAAAAATCAGAATTAATTATTATTATATAGAATTTTTTTTTTTTTTTTTTTTTTTTTTAAATCCAGTTTTAATTTTTTTTTTTTTTTTTTTTAATAATAATAAACACGATTGATTGATCACCTAAAAGTGAGAATTGTTCATGAATGTTGCAGGTTTAGTCTGTGAAGTCTCACTGTAGTCTATAATTGTTGCTGATATGAAGGTGTATGGATGGGTTTGTGTCGTTCAGTCATGCATGCATTTGCTGAACTGACAGCTCTGCTGTCTGCTGGGTTTATGCTCATTGTTTCTGGTCACTGTTTGGACGGTGGAAAGCTCAGAGGAGAAAGAGTTTGTTCATTAGTGAACAAACAGACACAATAAACAGGAAGAGAAGAGCTCAGTGGAAACATGGAGAACCGCCTGTCTATATCAAGTGATTTATTTTTAGAAATACCAGAGACAACTGCCCACACTTGTTTCATCGGTTAGCACGTTGAATAAGTCACAGAAGGACGCATTTGAATGATGTTTTTCCACGTCCAGATCCCGAGGGCCTCATGCAGGCGTTGGAGGAGCTCGATTATCTCGCTGCTTTGGATAACGATGGAAACCTGTCCGAGATGGGCATCATCATGTCAGAGCTTCCTCTGGATCCACAGATGGCAAAAGCTCTGCTGGCGTCCTGCGAGTTTGACTGCGCTAGTGAGATGCTAACCATCGCTGCAATGCTAACAGGTAATGTTTACACTGTCCTTAAAGTTAGATTGAGAAAGCATTTTAACCGTATATTTTGAAATCCGTCTGTTCTCATCAGCACCAAGCTGCTTCATCGAGCCTCCCGTTGGCATGGTAACAGAAGTGATGCGCTGTCACATGAAGTTCCAGCATCCCGAGGGCGACCACTTCACCCTTATCAACATCTACAACACCTTCAAACGCAGCCAGAAGGAACCATGTGAGTGACACGATTTCTCTCATGAATGCTCAGGTGAAGAGCGCGAGCGTGTTAACCGTCTGTTTGTGTGTCAGATTTCAGTCAGGAGCAGTGGTGTGAGGAGTACTTCCTGTGCTGCGCCGCCTTGCAAACGGCAGACGCCATCAGAGCTCAACTCACAGACATCCTCAAACGCATCGAGCTTCCTATTTCAGAACCAGCCTTCGGCACCAAAACCAACGCACTCAGTATCAAGAGAGCGCTGCTCGCCGGCTACTTCATGCAGGTCTCAAAGCATTTTATTTTTTTAAAATGTCTTAATAAATATTATATATGACTTTTAATTAATATATAATTATGTATGAAATTTATATGTATTGTGTTATATTATTTATTAATTTCCACATTTATATATTTAATATTTTATTTAATTTTATTTACTTTTGATTTTTTATGTTTTATATATATTATTTATATTTTATAATTTTTATTTTTTATTTTATACACATTTCTCTGAGGTCCACTTAGATACACCAAGATGCTGTATTTTATTTTATTTTATTTTGTGCTATATGTTTTTTTTTTTTGTGTTTTTTTTATGTTGTTTTATTTTATTCACTCATTTCTCTGAGGTCCACTTATAATGTTAATAAAGGATTATAGATATTTTTCTGATAGCTTTATTTATTTATTTATTATTTTTAATTATTATTATTATTATTATTATTATTATATTTATTCACTCATTTTCCTAAGTAAAGTTTCATAACCATTTTTTTCCACAAGTGCTGACCTATATTTTATTTTATTTTATTTTAGAAATATTCACATTTATAGTGTTGTATTTTATATTTATAGTGTTCACATTTATGGTGTCATAACTATTGTTTTCTTAAGTTTTGAGCTATATATTTACAAGTATTTTATTTAATTTTATTTAATTTTATTTTACTTTATTTTACTTTATTTTTTCATTTCTCTAAGGTCCACTTAAAGTGTTAGGTAAATTTCATAACTATTGTTTTCATTAAGTTTTGGGCTTTATATTTACAAGTATTTTAAATCCTGTTTTATTTTATTTTATTTTATTTTTTTATTTTATTTTATTTCCCTGAGGTCCACTTATAATGTGTGTATACATTTCACAATCTTTATATTTCTAACTGTATTTATATTTATATATTTATTATATTTATTTATTATATATTATATTATATTTATCTATATTTAGAATTTGTATTTTAGTATTAATTTATTCCTTGTTTAATTTTTATTTATGTATTCATTCATTGTCCATGTCAATGTCCATTTATGTTAGTAAAGTTTCATAACTGTTTTATTTAAATTTATATTATTTAAATATATATATATTTAATAATCTTTTTTTTTTTATCATTTTCATAACCAAATTTATTATTTTATTACAATTTCTTTTTTAACAAAATAGTTTTTTTTTAAAAAAAGCTTAGAGGTTGTGACATCAGAACAATTCGTATAAAAACTTTTGTAGTCCAAACTGCTTTTTTTTTATATATTTTTTTTTATATATTTTTTTTATTCTTAGGAGTTAGTTTAATCTAATTTAAATAGGTTTTGGATATAAATTTGAAATGTCAGTCATGAATGTGTTTTCTGAAGTTCTCTGTTTTCATCATCTGTCTCATGTGCCCCTCAGATCGCCAGAGATGTGGACGGTTCGGGGAATTACTTCATGCTGCTGAACAAACACGTGGCTCAGGTTCACCGTCTGTCGGGTTACGGAGCCAAAGCTCATAAACTGGGTTTGCCGGAGTGGGTTCTGTTCCACGAGTACAACCTCTCTGACAACAACTGCATCCGCACCGTCACACAGATCTCACCGCAGGCGTAAGTGTGTGTCCTCCAGCTCCTGCTTCAGCTTTAACTCTATAAACATGATCATGCCACGTCATCCTGAGTAATCATGTTTTCTGATGTGTCATCATCAGTAATCCACTCTCACAACACAGAGCTTTTCAGATACACATGAGGATTAAAGCAGATCAGCAGCTGCTCACCTGTGCTATACTTACATTCATTTATTCAGTCATTTAGCAGATATAAACTAACATTGTTAACATACTGGAAGTAATTATAAATGTTACAATTCTGGTGTCCAGAACAGAATACAAAGCATCTTTTCTTATTTCTTTATTTCTTTATTTATTTTTTTTGTACTTTTACAAAAATATTTGACATAAAATAATCTGTTCAAAAGTAAGGTCAGTAAGCTATATTTATGTAAACTATATTTATTATATATATATATATATATATATATATATATATATATGTGTGTGTGTGTGTATGTATATGTATGTATGTGTGTGTGTGTGTGTGTGTGTGTGTGTGTGTGTGTATATATATATATATATATATATATATATATATATATATATTCTCTTTTTAATTGCTGATCATGCTAACCATATGCTAGCAGTATGTTAGTAAATTGTTAATCATGTTAATTCATGTTAATCATGTTAAACAAGCTTGCAACATGCTAGTAATTTGCTAATGTTAAAAACATGCTGACTACATGTTAATCATGCTAACATCATGTTAGTAACTTGTTAATCCTGTTAACAATATGTTAGCAATATGCTACTAAATTGTTAATCATGTTAACAACAAGCTAGTAACGCGCTAACCATGCTAACAAAATGTTAATAACTTGTTAATCATGTTAACAGTATGCTAGCAATATGCTAGTAAATTGCTAATCATGTTAACATGCTAATCATGTTAGAATCATGTTAGCAAAATGTTAGTAACTTGTTAATCATGTTAACATGTTAGCAGTATGCTAGTAAATTGCTAATCATATTAACATGCTAGTAACATGTTAATTATGGTAGCGAAATGTTAGTAACTTGTAAGTCATGTTAACAAAATGCTAGCAATATGTTAGTAAATTGTTAATCATATTACCAACATGCTAGTAGCATGCTAATCATGTTAACATGCTAACAGTATGCTAGTAAATTGTTAATCATGTTAACAGCATGTTAATAACATTAATCATGTTAGAATCATGCAAGCAACACAAATCATGTTAAACAAGCTAGCAACATGCTAATAGCAATATGCTAGTAAATTGTTAATCCTGTTAACAACAAGTTAGTAACATGTTAACCATGTTAGCAAAATGCTAATAATGTGCTAATCATATTGACAACATGTTAGCAATATGCTAGTAAATGGCTAATCATGTTAGAATCATGTTAGCAAAATGTTAGTAACTTGTTAATCATGTTAACATGTTAACAGTATGTTAGTAAATTGTTAATCATGTTAACAAGTTAGTAACATGTTAACCATGTTAGCAAAATGCTAATAACGTGCTAATCATATTAACAACATGCTAGCAGTATGCTAGTAAATGGCTAATCATGTTAACATGCTAATCATGTTAGAATCATGTTAGCAAAATGTTAGTAACTTGTTAATCATGTTAACATGTTAGCAGTATGCTAGTAAATTGCTAATCATATTAACATGCTAGTAACATGTTAATTATGGTAGCGAAATGTTAGTAACTTGTAAGTCATGTTAACAAAATGTTAGCAATATGTTAGTAAATTGTTAATCATATTACCAACATGCTAGTAGCATGCTAATCATGTTAACATGCTAACGGTATGCTAGTAAATTGTTAATCATGTTAATAACATTAATCATGTTAGAATCATGCAAGCAACACACTAATCATGTTAAACAAGCTAGCAACATGCTAATAGCAATATGCTAGTAACATGTTAACTATGTTAGCAAAATGCTAATAACTTGTTAATCATGTTAACAAGCTAATCGTGCTAGAATCATATTAGCAAAATTTTAGTAACATGTTAATCATGCTAACAACATGCTAGTAATTTGCTAATCATGTTAAAAACGTTTATATGCTAATCATGCTAGTAAAACGCTAAGAACTTATTAATCATGCTAGCAACATGTTAACAACATGCTCTCTATCCATCATCTAACAATTTCTTTCTGACAGATTTGCCTTCAAAACATGAAAGCTTTAGGCTTTAAAATTACTTTAAACTTCAATCTATTTCAGACTGAAAACCATCAAACTTTTTAAAAACTTTTTACGACTTTCAAAGTTTCTGGTCAGGCTTTCTCAAGCCAACCTCAAAGTTTGTCTCAACAAACTGTTTTTGTCCAGTTTTCTTTAATTCATTCATTGCATTTATTAATACATTTATAGTTAAAAACAGTTTGTTCCAGATTTAATTTAGTCAGAAAATGAGTATTAAAGAAGTCTCTAATGCTCACCTAAATGAAGCGGAAAACAGTAATTGTGAAATATTATTACAATTTAAAATAACTATTTTCTACTGTAATATATTTTAAAATGTAATTTATTCTTGCGATCAAAGCTGAATTTTCAGCATCATTACTCCAGTCTTCAGTCACATGATCCTTCAAAAAATCATTCTAATATGCTGATTTGCTGCTCAACAAATAAAAGTATTTGTCTGTAGTCTAAATCGTGTTCCATTCTGTTTCAGGTTCCTTCAAATGGCACCGCAGTATTTTTTCTGTAATCTGCCACCTAGTGAAAGTAAAGAGATCCTGCAGCACATCCTGGACAGTGACAGGAGGGGAAAAGCAAGAGCGAAACCTCAAATAGCTGCGCCAGAAACAAAGACAGAGACTGAAGAGGCTGAATCACATGATCGATGTGTCATACAGTGAACCTCGTGAAAATATTCTTGTGTAAATAGCGTGTTGTAAATGTTTTGTATTGTTACTCTTGAAAAGACACTCAAGAATCCTGTTTTGGGTTGTTTATTTTGTGGGTCATTTCAACTGATTATGTACAGAAATAAATTATTTCACTGGTTTGGGGTGATTTGGTGTCAAACTGTTTTGTGGCCAGTTTGTACATTAAACTCTCAGCCTGGGACATTAAACATCTTTTTGTGAACAAGTAGAGCAGAGTTCAGTGTTGGACGGTTCAGACGGTCAGATATTCAGTCATTTTATCCATGATGGCTCCCATCCTGTCCATCGGGATCACCATCACCGTGCGGAACGGTTTCATCGGCACGTCGTCGTACGACCACTTTCCCGTCGCGCAGGAGTCGGCCTCGTCCTGAACACAGTAGTTGAACTTCAATGTGGCTTGCTGTGAAACAAATGGAAATGTAGTTAAGGCTGAGCTAAGATAAAATTGTAAAAGTTTTCTGCAAATTGACAGTGCCACTATATTTAGGGTTTATATGGTCAAAATGCACCAGGGAAAATATTAAACCATGGATATTTCTCTAATAATTGTTTTTCCAGTTATGTTTGGCTCTGAAATATTTAATTAGAGATTTGCAATCAGAAAGTTTCTATATTTATTTTTTTTTTTAGTAAACAACTGGAAAAGTAATTGAATAGTCAAAGCAGGGTTATTATAGGTAACTAAACTTGGTATAAAATATGAAAGGAAAAAATAACTTTTCAGCTAGTTGCAAAAAATAATAACCTAATAAAAATGACAAAACAACAAAATTATAAAAACTTTAAAAAAGGAAAAATACTATTTTTATTAATATTTAAAAAATAATTGAAAATATATAAATATAGCTCAAGTTATGAATAACTTTACTCACACTCTAAGTGAACCTTAGGGAAACAAGTGAATAAAATAATAAAATAAATATAGGTCAGAACTAAAAAAAAAAAAAAACTATATAGACATGTAAAAAATAAAATAAAAATGATGACAAAACTTTAATCTTTAAATTTTGAATCTCAACTTTAATCTTTAAATTTTAAACTTTAATGCTAGTTACATATATATACTTTTTTCTTTTTTAAAATTTCATTTTAAAACAAATACATTTTAATAAAAAACTATATAGACATAAAAAAATAAAAATGACGACAAAAAAAAAACAGTAAAAAAAAAATGCTAAAATAAATTAAAAACAGAAAATGCAAGTAGTAATATATTTTTTATTTTATATTTATATTATTTTCATTTAATTTTAAAACGAATAAAAATGTAAAAACTATACAGACAGCAAAAATAATGACTACAAAAAATTTAACAGGGAAAAACAAAATGCCAAACAAATTAAACAAAATATGCTAGTAATGTATATATTTTTATATTTTATATTATATTTAAATTACTAAATTAAAAACTATTTTTATTTCATTTTAAAACAAAATTGAAAAAAAAAAAAAAAAAAAAACTATACAGACATCTAAAAAAAAAAAAAAAGACAAAACAAAAAACTTTAAATAAAAAAAAAAAACAGAAAATGCAAAAATAAAATGAAAAACAGAAAATGCAAGTAGTATTATTTACATTATATTTTTATATTATATTTTTTCATTTAATTTTAAAACAAATACAAATTAATAAACCACAGACATAAAAAAATTAAAATGACAACTTTAAAATAACAGGGAAAAGCTAAATGCAAAAAAAAAAAAAATTAAAAACAGAAAATGCATGTAGTAATTTTTTTATTATTATTATTTATATTTTTTTTTTTCTTATACACATTCTGTATTTTATATAAAAAAATAAAGATATATTTTTCCTTTAATACATTTTACCTTTGAGCAGATTGGGTCATGAGAAATGAAAGTTAAACTGACCTCATAGAAAAACTCCTCCTCGTCGTTCACAAACAGCAGCTCTTCTTTGGGTTGAGCTTGACCAGATATGCTCTTCTTAGCTGGTTTGCAGGTTTTACTGATCATCAGGCAGAACTGGCATTTACCGCTGGGTTTATTGGTCCTTTGTGCTTCAGCCATTTCCTTCCTGTGAAACCAAACAGCATGAATACTATCAAGCTGCACTAAATAACTGTTTCACAAGCTCACATGCATCTTAAATTCTGTCAATGTTCTGGAAACATGAGAAACACTTTAAATTTCAAGAAAATAACTTGTTTACTCAGTGTTTTCCAGGGGGTTACAGGGATTATGTGATGTAATGTGGCTCATCTACATGTGTTGTGCACTGACCCACATTAGACACACGGTTACATAAGATACTTATAAAATCCACATGATGGAATTAGCACTGACCATCAATAATACTACAACACGATCATCACGAGAGCTCTCCAAGTTGAGTAACAATGACAGACTCGTAGCTTGATTAACACTGACAGATTTCCCTGCATCTTCCAGAAGGATGACAGTAATTCTATTTAAAGAGTAATAGTGGAAAAACTGAAAAAGTGTGTTATCTGCTGGTTGATATTTTCATGTGTTTAGTACAATATCTTAAACTGATTATGCACACTTTATAATTTTTTAAACCATTTTTTTCTTTTCAATTACCTTTTTTAAAGACAAGTGAATAAAGTAAAACATTTAATCAATATCTATTACCATACTTTTTCCATTTGACTGATTATCAGACCAATAAATGATTGATTTACTGATAAAGAATTTCAAACATTTATTTATGATGTTTATTTAGAAAGTTTTTTTTTTTTTTCTTTTTTTTTTTAATGTTACCTAAATGAAAATGAGAAACATTTCTTTGGCATAGGTAAAATTAAGTGTTTAAAATATTTATTTATTTATTTTTTAATTTTATTTAAAAACATGTTTTTTTTTTAAATGTTGTTTAAATAGACTAATTAGGCTTAATCTAATTAATGGACTAATTTGCATACATTAAAATATTTTTAAAAATATATTTATTTAAAAAGTTTTTTTTATGTTATGTTTAAATAGACAAATTAGGCTTAACCTAATTAATTGGACTAATTTGCATACATTTCCAGAACAAAAATTAATATGTGATAAAGCCACGTTTAGATTCTTGTTTTATTTTGTTGACATATTAAGATTTATATTGTCAAATATTGTAATCAGGAAATTTTTATTTATTTATTTAGTTTTTTTTTTCTCTTGTAACTTTATCTATCAAAATAAATCTATCAAAGTTTTATTTATAGTTTTATTTTTTTTGACAGTGTTTTTAAAAATGTTTATATACTTTTTATTTATGTTCATTTCGGTTTTGATACATCAAGGTAAGCCAAATGAAAATGATAAACGTTTCGTTGGCAAAGCTAAAATAAAGTTTTACAAAAAAAAAAAGAAAATTAATAATAATAATAATAATAAGAAGAAGAAGAAGAAGAAGAAGAAGAAGAAGAAGATTATTATATCAGTTCAAATAAAGTAAGTAACAAAATCAATTATAACAACCATCAGGAATAAAATCAGGCAAATAAACAAAAATCTTTATAATATAGATAGGAATAAATACTGCAACAGAAATCTACAGAGGCCAATAGGTGCAATTAAGTAAACACTTAAAATTGTATTTCAGTACTTTTCTTTACATATTAAAAGCCAAACAAACCAAAATCTCAAAACTGACCAGTGCATAAAAAGAAAAAGGAAAAAATGTTTGCCTGTAGTGTCTTGCCTTAAGAAATTTTGTACAATTTGAACCCTATTTTCAGTGTTGCCAAGTCTGCGGCTTTCCCGCTAAATTAGGCCGAAGCAACCCCAATAATGTGATATTTAGCCTATGAAATGCAAATTTTACCAGGGGAATCCTGCCAAATAATGTGTATTTTACCCCCTGAAAGCGGGTAAAATAAAAAAAAAATTTACCGGGGGTTTTGTTGTGAAAACCTGGCAACCCTACCTATTTTGTACTCTGTTTATGACATGCAACTGTATTATTTTCAGATCTTCACTCTGACTCCCTCTGCTGGTCAGAACCATTGAACACTTACTGAAGTTGTTTGTGCATGGGGAGGGCGATCTGTGGCGGGACGTTCACGAATCTCTCGCTCAGCAGCAGCCCGACAGACTGTCCGTTACCCAGCAGCAGCTGCTCAAACCGTTCCTGAACATCTGGGGAGCCAGCTTTAGCACACTGCTCTAGTAGCATGTCCTTCAGCTTCTCCAGACACTCCACACCCTGATCAACACATGCAAGACCAGATCAGATCAGACACAAACAGCACTGATAATAAATTATTTATGAGATATTCATGTTACGATTCATAAATCTGAGTATTATCACCTGTCTCTCGGTGAGGTTCACCATGCTGATGAATCCAAAAACCTCGTCCGGGTCGGCCTCATCATCACTGTCCTCTGGTACCTCTGCTTGCTGGAGTAAAACACATAAAAAAATTTAAAATCATTAATTGATATGACAATATAATAATTAGGGACAAGGCCACTGTTCATTATGTTTAATATTATAAATACTATTATGATGATTATCTGTATATTTTTTTTAATACCACAGAACCTCACACATATGACCATCCTTTTATGACAAACCGTAATGCTAAAATTTTGAAGTGTAGTTATTCATTTTTACATACAAAATTTATAGTTTGTATTTAATTCAATTAAAGTTTTATTGCATTTATAATTTATATTTTTTATGCATTTTTTATTATTATTATTATTATTTATAGTGAATTATTACATTATAGATGAATGTTCTAGACAAACAACTTATAATTACAATAATAATTATTATTATTTATGTATATAATAATTATTATTATACTGCTGCTTATTATTATATTGTTTTTTATTTCTAACATTTTTATATTATTTATTTGTTTATTTATAATAGACAAATAGAACTACAAATTATAATAATTATAATTCATGTCATATTTAATATTATATTTTTGCTTATTTTTTATTCTTACATTTTTATATTATTTATTATTTATAATGAACTTCTAACATTATAGACAAACAACTACAAACAATAATATAAGATATAAATATTTTATTTCTTAAATTTTTATATTATTCTAAATAATAATTATTAATGTTTATTATTAAAAAATAGTATTAATATTTTATTATTGTTGCTGTTGTTATTTTTAATAAATTATTATAATATTACAAACAAATATTCTTAGCACTACAGTTTTCTTTGCTACTGGTATTCTTTAAACTTAAACTTTCATTATAAATAATTAATCATTTAAACATTTTATAAATATTTAATCATAAATATAAGAGCACATATTTAGTAAATTAATCTTTTTTCTACTCATTGTACTGTTTGATCTACTTTGTTTAAATATTTTGAATTTATTGTAAATATTTTCATTATTGGTATTCTATTCGTTAATTTATTTAGATCTTAATTTTATTATTCAGATCTTTTTATTATGTCTTTATTTTTATATTTGTTACACTGTTTTTCTTTACTACTTCCTTGTGGTCCTCTGTTTTTTTTTTTTTTTTTATGCATATAAAATGACATCTGTTAATGAAATACACAGTTATGAACAGTAAATGTTAATGAATGAATTTTTATAAAAGAGAAATTACACTATAATTTAAAGTCTCTGGTGATAATTTGCTTATAATTAAAATTAACGGTTTTCTCTAAACCTTAATTGGTTTGGGCAACCAGGATACTATATTCGACCATTAACTAACCATTAAAAAAAAAAAAAAAAAGAAATCTGACCACTGTTCATCCAGATGTTCATTATTATTAACAAAGACTATTATATATTATAAGTAATGTTATGGTGCTTATCAGTATATTTCAAGATACAATAGCAATCAAATTATATAAACTTTTTTTTTTTTTCAAAAAAGTAAATAAGTTATACTCAATATTTAATATATTCAAATGAGTCTGACCCTGATGACACTGCCAATGTGATTCTGCTGGATGATGATGTCAGTCAGATCAGATGTGTTTACATGACACTTCAGGAACAGCTGGAAAAACAAAAACAAAACCACACATATGTGTGTGAATATAATGTATACATATGCATTGCTCCTTTTAATCTCTGTACAAAGATTGTACAGTGTAAATTATTCCAGTACGTTCAGTGCAATACAAACATTATAGTCGTTGTACCTGTTGCAGAAGTGTTTTGATGCCATGAAAGTCGTTGTCAGATATCGTGTGTGCTTCAAAGTCCACGATAACCTCCTAAACACAAACCAAAACACATGTGTTGATCACAAAACAACGTATTTCAACGCAGAGCCAGTCTGGCCTGCACATCGCGACATTTTTGGCTGCAGTAAGACGTAAAACCGCAACTTACCTCGTTTACTTCTTCTTCTGAATTTTCACTGTCCTCGTCGCCCGAGTCTTCCAGACCCTCGTCCGAGCTTTCATCGCTGTCTTGGGGGTTTTGACCCGTTTCAATCGCTCGCCTCTTCGCTGATGAAGCCATGCTGCCCCACTACAACACGCAGGAAACAGACACGAGTTTACGCAGAGCGACGTTCTGTGTTAGCCACATGTTAGGAAACTGAGGATTCTTATCGACCATGTTGGCTCACAGTAGACGCATGGGTAGATGCACAATACCTACTCGAACAAGATCCGAAATGGCGTCCGTTTCAGATCACGACCTTAGCGAAGCAGCAGATACCATTACACAGGGGTGCTCCGTAAAAAATATTTATTATTTATTAAAAAAACAATAGCACTTATTCAAGTTCCAAATTATCATCCTTTGACCTGTATAGAAATATAAATATTCTTAAACGTAATTTTAAGGTTTACCAAAGCATCATGTCACATTACAAAATAAAAGTCGATGCTGGCTTAATACATTACTAAGAAATTAATTACTGTAATTTAATTACTTTCCCTTGTAAGTAAAGTAAGGATTACTCTTAATTTCCTAACATTATATAAACATAGAACTACAACTTATGATTACAATACTAATAATATCATTTATAAATCTATCTATCTATCTATCTATCTATCTATCTATTTATCTATCTATCTATCTATTAAAAAAGCAATAGCACTTATTCAAGTTCCAAACTATCATCCTTTGACCTATATAGAAATATAAATATTCTTAAACGTAATTTTAAGGTTTACCAAAGCATCATGTCAAATTACAAAATAAAAGTCGATGCTGGCTGCCGGTTGCACAATGTTGGGTGTGAGGCATTATTAAGAAATTAATTACTGTAATTTAATTACTTTCCCTTGTAAGTAAAGTAAAGTTGGGATTACTCTTAATTTTCCTTTTCCTTTTAATGTAATTGCGTTAAACACAATATAATAGAACAATTCTATCTAAAGTAGTGGATGCAAATCAAAATTTAACATCTAACGTTAAAATATTTGTTTTTAATGTAACCATCTCCCTTTAAATCTTTGGTCAAGAATACTTTGTTCAAGATTTTTTTTCAAGACTAATTTATGTAATTTTATTTATTTATTTTTTAAAAGAATTTGAAGAGCCGTTTCATGTCTATCCTTGTACTGTCTTTTTATTTAATCTTTTTTATTTGCTTAACTTTTTTTTTTTTTTGCATCTATTCTACATTATATTGTTCATATCCCTAAAATAAATCTTCAAGTGTATTTACTATATTATTCACATAATAATAGTCCACAAAAAAATAATAATAATAATAATAATAATAATAATACACCATATATTATAATAATAATTATTATTATTGACTTTTTATTTATAATCATTTATGTTTGTATGTATTTTATTATTAGTACTATTATTATTTATAGTAAATTGTTACAACATTACAAACAAATGTTCTTAGTACTTATAATTAGATGAATAATTAATTATTATTAATTTATCTATCCTTGTACTGTCTTTTTATTTAATCTTTTTTATTTGCTTAACTTTTTTTTGCATCTATTCTACATTATATCGTTCATTATCCCTAAAATAAATCTATTTACTATATTATTCACATAATAATAGTCCACAATAAAATAATAATAATCTTTCCATCTTTCCATCTATCCAAAGAAAAATAAAATATTATGAGATTAAGATTATTCTCCTTTGATTAGATAAATATTTATGTGTTATTTGAGAAGGTTCGGGAAATATCTCAAACCCGCTCGTTGATGTCACCGGGGGGCGTGGCCTATGGCGGAAGTTCAGGTGGATCTTTGAGTTGCGCTCGTAGAATGTAGAGCGTCAGTTTCACACAATAACAGACAGAAATCAACCATGGCTCTCAACGGCAATCATTCTGAATCTGGAGGTGTTATCATCAACAACAGCGAAAGGTAATGCCTTTGATTATTACTGCCGTTATTATTTTATATTATTATATAAATCTGGCACTGTCCTATTTCTGACTTAACGGATTTGTCCAAAACGTCCCTATCGAATTCATTATTGTGTGTTATGTGTTTTCTATTCACATTACTATGACTAGTACAGTCTACAGTGTCATGTGTTGAATAACATCGCGTGAACCGTTAGATCACACCCATTTGATTTATTTCTACTGTATTCAGTCTGTCTGCTGTTTATGTGTTCATTTTAAGCAACATTATGTTTGCACACTGTGAATTTAATCCATATTCAGTCACGTAAGTTTTTATCTTTTAACAACATGGATCTTGCGCAGCTTTCAGAATCCTACTATGGCTAAGTCTGCGCGGATGAATATTAATTTAGTCATGCTCAAGTTGCTTGGAAACCTTCCGACAGCACACAGCGTTCGGTCACGTAGTCCTATTAATATTCGTGACGCTTGGCGACCGACGAACCCTCATTTGCGGTTCAGCCAATCAGCAAGCCCTACGGGACGCATGGCACGTTACCTCATTAATATTAATGAGCTCGGCCCTCGCCGTAGTAGGATTCGTGTTTGTGCTGTGAATGGCCGTGTTAGTCGCAGTAGGTCAGCAATAATCTTCTTAAGCTTCTTCTAAAAGAAATGACATGGTCTTAAGAAGAATGCTCTTAAAGTGTACAACAGCTGTGATCTTATTACACAACACTGATGACTTCAGCAGTGACATCATCTCTCTAACATATCAACAGGCCAATAACAATAATCAATAATAACCGATACTGTCTTTTTATTTAAGCTTTTTTATTTCCTTAACTTTTTCTTGCTTATATTCTACATTGCATTACATTAAATCTAAAAATACATCTGAAAATTCTAAATCTAAAAAAAGTGTATTTTCATGTATTTACATAATAGTCCACAATAATAATAAATAAATAAATGAAATAATAATAATAATTATTGTTGTTGTTGTTATTATTTCACATATATTTGTTTGTTTTTATATTATCATTATTATTGACTTTTACTATTATTATTTATAGTGAATTATTACAACATTGTATGCAAATATTCTTAGTACATACTACAAGTTATAAATACAATAATTATTATTTAAATATTATAATAATTAATATAATATTTACATTTTATTTTAATAATATTTTATTTTTATTTTTTATATTTAGAATAATTTATTTATTGTGTTTGTGTTTTATTTATAACATTTTACATTATTTATTTATAATGAACTTATAATTAGCATAATAATAATAATATAATTTATAAAATTTATTATTATGTATAATGAATTATTATTTCATATATATTTTTATTTCGTTTTTATATTATTATTATTGTTGACTTTTTATTATTATTATTTATAGTGAATTATTATAACATTATAGGCAAATGTTCTTAGTTCTTCGTATTATTTATATATGTTATCATATTTCATATAATATTATAATAATAGTTTAGTTGTATTTTTATATTTATAACCATTTATTTTATTATTATTATATTTAAATATTATATATTATGTTTTTATTCCTTTTGTCATTTTTATTTTATTTATTTATAATGAACGTATAATTATATTAATAATAATTCATTAAATATTTTATTTTATCTCTCACATTTTTGTATTATTGCAAATAATAATCATAAATGTTTAAGATTTAAAATATTATTAATATTTTTATTATTGTTGTTGTTATTGTTTCTCATGAATTATTATAATATTATAGAAAAATATTTTTAGAGTTACAGCTTTCTTTGTTACTGCTATTCTTTAAAACTAAACAAAAGTCTTTGTTCCTTGTCAGTGACGCCAAAGCTAGCTTTAATCATTACGTGTTGGCACAGAATGTGCTGACTGTAATAAACCAAATCTGTTTTTTTCTTTTTTACAGTGTCTTGATGTCATATGAGAATGTGGAGCTGGTGTTCAGTGACGCAGAACGCTTGCCAGAAGCCTTCAGAAAAAGCAAGAAGGGAAGCGTGTACCTGACACCTTACAGGGTATGTAATACAAGAGAAGGAGTTAGACGATCATCTTATTTTTTAATGATGATAAGGACAGAGCAAGGAAACGAATAAATAAAAGTAGTGCATAATATTGAAACATATTTTTTAATATAATAAACCTAGTTGATTTGGGCTTCATCTGTCTCCTAATTGGCTACAGTATGCATGTGATACATAAAAAAAATTGATATTTGCAACAAGGTCTTTTTCTGTGGTCTGTAAATAACCTCAGACCACGACTGTGGTCATTATTTTAACTGCTGTGGTTTGATCTTTAGGTGATCTTCTTGACTAAAGGCAAGGACCCTCTGCAGTCTTTCATGATGCCGTTTTATCTTATGAAGGGCTGTGAGGTTAAGCAGCCAGTTCTTGGTGCCAACTACATCAAGGGAACGATCAGCGCCGAGCCTGGAGGTAAAAAAACCAAATCTAAATATAAAACTGCTGCTGTGAGGACAGAGAGAGCAATGTGGGAATAAGCCAAAATCACAGGTCAAAACCAGTCCCTGGATGAATATTGTTAGCTAAAACTATTCAAAATTGTTATAAATAAAATCTAAATATTAGAACAAAAATGTAAACTTAAAAAAGCTGGAAAGAAAATGAGTAATGTTGCAGTACTAAAATTACTAAAAATGAAAAAAAAAAAAAAAAAAAAAAAAAATATATATATATATATATATATATATATATATACACACTAATTAATATCTTTGAGAAATAAAATCTTTTAGAACTTTTTTAGTGAATAATGCAAAAAAAAAAAAAACTGCATCTGATTTAATAAATTAATTTTTAAATCATGTAATTAATTTGAAAAAAAAAATCAACAACCTTTATATGACACAATATTGGTGATAATATTATATTATATTATTATATATTCATGTTAAAAAACACAATATTAATTAACATGTTAGACCATCTTCGAGTTCGAGCTGTCATAATCTTGTCCTATTTAAAGAGTCCTGTTTTAGAGTAATCTGAACATAAAAAGGGAAGAGGCAATGTACTCGTGGTATAGTAAAGAAGACTATGGCATATAAGTATACTAAAGTGTGCCTCCATCACTGCTCCAGGTGGTTGGGAAGGTTCTGCAACCTTTAAGATGATTTTTGTTGCTGGAGGAGCGATTGAGTTTGGACAGTACATGCTGCAGGTGGCTGCACAGGGTACGTTTTCAAGTTTCAAAATATAATTTCTTTTTAGTCTTTTTAGCATCAGATTGTTGATGAACAACAAATTTGATGTTGAAGCATTATCTTCAATCTGTCTCATTCATTTCAGCATCCAGAGGGCAACCGGTGACTGTAAATTATGGCTGTCCTTACATGGCGAACGGGGCGTACGCTTACCCTCCACCTCCTCCTGCTAACGGCATGTATTCGGCCGCACCTCCTCCGCCTGGATACGCCTACCCTGGACCTCCACCACCAGGTCAGATTCACTGCTGAGTAACTTAAGTACTGACATTTGAACTTGTATTCAAACACTGAACTGCTGTTATTTGTATCCTGTAGGTGCATTTTACCCCAACCCTCCTGGCTTTGATGGACCAGCAGCCTACATGCCTCCTCCACCGTATACAGCTCCGATGGACCACGCTCCTCTGGACCCAGACCTGCCCAGAACCCCCGCAGGTATGAGCCACAACTGTATTCGGTTGAGTTTTATAGTTGAAGATGTCTCTCCTGTTTTACTGGTTAACTCTGACTTTTTAAATAAATTGACTGTTTTATTTTCTAGCTGAAGCAAAAGCAGCTGAAGCTGCAGCGAGTTCCGGCGCATCTACTTTTGCTCCGACGCGGGTCTATCTGCCTGAGGTGAGTTAACCAACCTGTTAACCATGTTCAGCATCAAGTTCATATATATAACCAGGTCCAACCTGTTTACCAAGTATATCCTGTTAGCAAAGTCTATATGTAACCAAGTTAAAATCCATATATAACAAGATCCAAACTCTTAACTAAGTATATGATACGATGTTAACAAAGTCAATGCATAACCAGATCCAACCTATTAACCTGTTCATATAAGTTCATATAAAACAGTTAATTTGAAAACCATGTGTATCCCATTAACTAAATCTATATAAACCAGGTTCAGTCTGTCAATCTAGTTCAGATAAAACAAAGTTCATGTAACTAAGTTAAACCAAGTATCTTATGTTAAGTTAATATATAACCAGGTCCAACCTGTTAACAAAGTTCATGTATAATAAAGTTTATGTAACCAAACATGATATATAACCAGATCCAAACTATTTACCAAATCTATCCTGTTAACAAAGTCCATATATAACTAGGTTTAACCTGTTAACCATGTCTATCCTGTTACCAAAGTCCATAAATAACCAGATTCAACTTGTTAACCAAGTATATCTTATTAGCAAAGTCCATATATAACCAGGTTCAACTTGTTAACCAAATCTATCCTGTTAACAAAGTCCATATATAACTAGGTTTAACCTGTTAACAATGTCTATCCTGTTACCAAAGTCAATGCATAACCAGATCCAACCTGTTAACCTGGCAAGTTTATATATAATACAGCTAATTTGAAAACCATATGTATCCCATTAACTAAGTCTATATAAACCAGGTTCAGTCTGTTAACCTAGTTCAAATAAAACAGTTCATATGTAACCAAGGTAATCCAAGTATCTTATGTTAAGTTAATATATAACCAGGTCCAACCTGTTAACAACGTTCATGTATAATAAAGTTTATGTAACCAAACATGATATATAACCAGATCCAAACTATTTACCAAGTATATCTTGTTAACAAAGTCCATATATAACTAGGTTTAACCTGTTAACCATGTCTATCCTGTTACCAAAGTCCATAAATAACCGAATTCAACTTGTTAACCAAGTATATCTTATTAGCAAAGTCCATATATAACCAGGTTCAACTTGTTAACCAAGTCTATCCTCTTAACAAAGTCCATATATAACCAGGTTCAACTTGTTAACCAAATCTATCCTGTTAACAAAGTCCATATATAACTAGGTTTAACCTGTTAACAATGTCTATCCTGTTACCAAAGTCCATAAATAACCGGATTCAACTTGTTAACCAAATCTATCCTGTTAACCTAGTTCATATATAACCAGGTTCAACTTGTTAACCAAGTCTATCCTGTTAATAAAGTCCATATATAACCAGGTTCAACTTGTTAACCAAGTCTATCCTGTTAATAAAGTCCATATATAACCAGGTTCAACTTGTTAACCAAGTCTATCCTGTTAATAAAGTCCATATATAACCAGGCTCAATCTGTTAACCAAGTCCTGTTAACAAAGTCCATATATAACCAGTTTAAACCTGTTAACCATGTCTATCCTGTTAGTAGAGTCCATATATAACCAGGTTTAACCTGTTAACCAAGTCTATCCTGTTAACAAATCCATGTGTGTAACCAATTCAACTTGTTAACCATGTCTATCCTGTTAGCAAAGTGCATATATAAGTCAGGTTCAACTTGTTAACCAAGTATATCCTATTAGTAAAGTCTACACATAACCTAGTTAAACTGGTTAAGGTCCATATATAACAAGATCCAGACTCTTAACTAAGTATATTATATAATGCCAGTGCAATAATAACAAAGTCAATGCATAACCAATTAATCTGTTAACCACACCTTTTCTGTTAACTAAGTTCATATAACCAGGTTCAACCTGTTAACAAAATGCATATGTAGCTAAGTTAAAATGTATTGAAGTCCTTAACCTGTCCAAACTGTTATATATTCCAACCTTTTAGTCAAGCCCAGAGTCTAGAGCTGCATCGAAGCAAATACTAAAAAATTACAAACTCGGGTAATTAATAATTTGAGAATATTGTTTTGTTTTTATTCTGAAGGACAAGCCTCCACCCTACTCCCCACCTGAAGACAAGAAGAACCAGTAGATGTGTTTGCAGCAAGCACATCCTCTCCTCTCTCTCCATTCCCTTCATCTCATCCTTTGTTCCTCTCACCATCTCCAGTTAAACGCCCCGCTGGCACGGGCTCCCCGTGAGGCTGCACGCAGTGACGGGGGCACCAGTAGAGGGTGCAGCATTAACATGACCTGACCTATGTAGAGGGACCAGAGAGAAACACATGAATAAAACAACTTTAATGAATTCACAGCTGGTGAATGAGAGGGACGGACTGTTAGCTTTCTAACCGACAGTAAATGATTGAGCTTTTCTAAATTTAAGAGAGTGATTTTGTACAGATCAACTGAACGAGGTTTGAAGTATTTTGCTAGTTGCACAAAAGTTTATGACAAGGCCCAAAAACACTGGGGTGTTCACATTAACAGATATTTCATATTAGATGAAATGTCGGTTGTCGCTGCTCACTCAACACTCAAGCAGTCGCTTCAAATCTATCTTTGATAACAAAAGACTTCCGCTTAGTCGCTGTTAATCAAATGTGAACGCCCTTAACTGCACATTCCGCCAAATGCATTCCTTAAAGGAATAGTTCAATTTGCTCACCCTCAGGCCATCCAAAATGAGTTTGTTTCACTTTCTCACCAGTGGATCATCTGCAGTGAATGGGTGCCGTCAGAATGAGAGTCCAAACAGCTGATAAAAACACTCCAGTCCATCAATTAACATATTGTGAAGCCAAAAGCTGTGTTTGTAAGAAACAAATCCATCATTAAGACTTTCTATGATGTTTTTATCAGCTGTTTGGACCCTCATTCTGACGGCACCCATTCACTGCCAAGCATCCATTGGTGAGCAAGTGATGAAATGCTACATTTCTACAAATCTGTTGAAGAAACAAACTCATCTACATCTTGGATAGACTAAAGGTGGGTTCATTTTCAATTATTGGTGAACTGTTCCTTTAAATAAAACCTTTATGTGCTGCGACTCTGTTTTATACAACAGTTCTGGTTCTTGAATCTGATTGGACAGGCTGTTACTTGGCTTCTTTTGCAATCATTTTCATTGCCGAAGCAAAAAAAGTAATGAATTGAGCATTGTCTAAAATCATCTTCACAAACACTACATGATGTATATTTGATGAAGCTCATTTGCAGCAGTGTGTACTAGTCTCGGCATCTCTGTAGCATGCAGCAGTTAGACTAAAGATGCACTTTAACCCCACATGCACCTTCAGTCTCCTGGACAGCGTTTGTTGATTCTTTTCCCTAATTTATTTAATTACACAATTAATCAGTTACGCATGGTCTTGACTGTACTGTCTTATTTAAAGTGTATTTTATTAAAGTAAACCTGTACAAGTGGAACAATGCATTTAATTTATGGACGTCTCATGTTTAGAATTCATGTACATGACAACCAGGGTTTCAAAAGCAGACAAATATCAAGACGAGTTCACATTCATCGGTAAAAGTCTCTCAAGAGATTCAAAATGACTTAATTTTTCCAAAGGATGTGCTTTTTTCCAGTTTTCCCTTTACTCTTACTGCCTTGATGGCTTGTGCAAATTACTTTTTCTAATATTTAAACAATCTCCCAATGTTAAGGACAATTCTACCTTTTACTAGTTTACTAGTGCATTAAGTTAGCCCAAGTGCCAAACAAAGGATTTCACATAATTATGATCCCATATTCAGATATAACGCACACAGTGTTCAAACTTTCAGGCTATGTTCAGAATAGCATACCAATAATACTGTAGTTGCAGTATGCATTATTTATGCTTTGCACAGTATGCAAAAAGTGCAATGGAAGCCTGTTTAAATAAAAAAAAGGTAATCGTGAATTTAAATCACAATTCAGAAAAGTTACGTAAATTTAAAGTTACAATTGTGAGAAAAAAAGTCACAATTGTAAGATATTAACTCACAATTCTGACTTTTATTTCACAATTGCTAGTTTTGTCACAATTCTAACTTTTTTGACCTATAATGTGACAAATTCAATCATAAACATACTATGACAAGCAAAGCAGCATTACTATTGCATACTATGTTGTATAAAAATGATACATATTTTAAAATGTACATGTATGCTATTCTGAACACAACCAATGATAATAAAATTAGAGTTTATGACTAGCGTTCAGAGTGTGAAATTTAATTTCATATTCACAGATGTCAATATCTGAAGTGTTAAAAGATAAATCTGATGGACATGTTATTCGCAATATAGTTAAACTCTATAAAAATAAACAAAACACTACTAAAACTGATACAGTAGAAATACGTACAAATACAAATCACTATTACGAGAATCCTACAGCACAGGAAAACAAAAGACAGAAACATAAACATTTGTCCTTTGAAACTTCAGGTGAGCAGATCTGATTCTGAAATGTAAAAACTAGAAATGGAATTATATACTAGAGTGGATACAGCAGAAAATAATGTTGATCTCTCTCGAACACAAAATAAAAAGTGCACAACTGGCCCTTAATGCAAACTCTTCAAAACATAACCTGCCATAATTTGGCCGCAGGTAAGAATGGCAAAGATTTAGAACAGAAAAACACGCTTTATGAAGTATGTAAACACAGATGGTCTATATGTGTGTGTTTTGGAATAATTATTATTGAAAGAAGTCTCTTCTGCTCACCAAGGCTGTATTTATTTGATCCAAAGTACAGCAAAAACAGTAAAAATCTGAAATATTTTTACTATTTAAAATAACTGCTTTCTGTTTGAATATATTTTAAAATGTAATTTATTCCTGTGATCAAAGCTGAATTTTCAGCATCATTACTCCAGTCTTCAGTGTCACGTGATCCTTCAGAAATCATTCTTATATGCCGATTTATATGAATAAATTATACATTTAAATAGAAAATAGTTATTAGTTTAAACTAATAATATTTTTAATATTTACTAATACATTACCAGTCAAAAGCTTTTGAACAGTAAGATTTTTAATGTTTTTAAAGAAGTATGTTCTGCTTACAAAGTACAGCAAAAACAGTAAAAATCTGAAATATGTTTACTATTTAAAATAACGGCTTTCTATTTGAATATATTATAAAATGTAATTTAGTCCCATGATCAAAGCTGAATTTTTCAGCATAATTACTCCAGTCTTCAGAGTCACATGCTCCTTCAGAAATCATTCTAATATTCTGATTTGCTGCTCAAGAAACATTTTTATTATTATTAACATTTAAGAACTGTTGAGTAAATTTTTTTCAAGATTCTTTGATAAATAGAAAGATCAAAAGATCAGCATTTATCTGAAATAATTAAGTTTTTTTTCTTTGGGAAAGAAATTATAGAAATTAATACTTTTATTTAGCAAAGATGCTAAATAAAAAGTGATGATAAGGACTTTCTTAATGTTACAAAAGATTTCTATTTCAGATAAATGTTGTTCTTCTGAACTTTCTATTTGTTAAAGAAACCCGAAAAAATTCTACTCAGCTGTTTACAACATTATAATAATAATAAATGTTTTTTGAGCAGCAAATCAGAACATTAGAATGATTGATCATGTCACTGGAGTAATGATGCTAAAAATCCAGCTTTGAAATCACAGGAACAAATTAGATTTTTAAATATATTCAAATAGAAAACAGTTCTTTTAAATTAGTAATTAAATTACTGTTTTTGCAGTTTTTTGGATCAAATAAAAGCAGGTTTACTGAGCAGAAGAAACTTCTTTAAAAAAAAAAAAAAAACATTAAAAATCTTACTGTTCAAAAACTTTTGACTGGTAGTGTATAAACTAATAATAAACTTAATTTTTTAAATAATAACAGACTTCTTTCAAAACTATATATACACACACACACTTTCACTGAATATTTCAATTTAAGCATCTGCGTTCACATACTTGCATGAAGTATATTTCGACCCTCATGCAATTCTCCATAGATCAACCTGAACCATCCCAGAGTAAACCCTGAGCTCATCAAATCTCACCACTGCTCAAAAACACCAGGAGTAAATGATGGCGAAGGAAGGCCACACGTCTCAGGTTCAGCTCAGTAGGGATGCATCTATTTCCCCATGATCAAACATCAAATATGTTCATGCTCGTGGTTCACAAAGCGTAATCGTGACACCCTCCCCGATCCAGCAGGCCGGGAGCAGCGCTTGTGTAAACGCGCAGTGGAAGGCGTGCAGCCGGACCTGTCCCTCGCCGTAGTACGTCAGCGTCCCGGCCTCGTAGTCCAGCAGCATCCCGATACGCAGGGGCTGCGCGTTCAACGGCAGCTGGCCCACGACGGGCTCCCTGCAGCCGGCGTGCCACGCGCTCAGCTGCCGCTCGTCTAACTGGAGGCTCCACGACAGCTCGTTCATCCCTACCATGCAGCGCTTGCCCTTCTCTTTGCGTGGGATGTTCGGGTACGTCACGCCCACGTAGGCCCACGGTTTGGACACCTCCAGCTCCCAGTAGTGCTGGCCGTGAGTGAAGTTTTGGAAACACAACACCTGCCAGGTGTGGTCGAAGCGCGACTCGTCGGCCGGGACGGGGCGGGGCCCGGAGGTCAGATGCTCCGCCCTCCTGTTGCTCTGGGAAAGGCGTAAGTGAGCGTTGGCAGTGCGAGGGTCAAAGGTCAGGTTGCAGTGGTCTGGATGAAGAGAAGTATTAAATATGAGAATAATAAATGAGTTTTTCAGCACTGTAGTATCATGTAAAAATATAATTTGAGCATACATGCGTTCAGTCCTTCTCTCTCTGCTGGATATGATGGTGTTGCAGGACTGGGAACAACAGCCAGAACTGGCCTTTTATCTTGAGGAGAGCCTATGAAAAAGACAGAAAAAATTATGCAGATTAGACACAGATAAAACAGTATTTTTAGAAGAAAGAAAAAAGATAAAACAGTATTTTAAAGAAGTATTATCTATTTATAAAACTGTTCCCTTGCAATGCTCATGATTAGTTAAAATGTATAATTAATATATACATATATATTTGTTTATTTATTTATTTTATTTATTGCAGGGTTAAATAATGTTAAATAATGTTTTTAAAATATATTTAATTTTTAAAAATATTTATTTATTTTCTTAAATATTTTATTTTAAATGTATTTTATATATATATATTTTTTTTTTTTGCATCACTTTTCCATAAAAAAAAAAAAAAAAAAAATATATATATATATATATATATATATATATATATGTGTGTTTTTATTTTTATTATTATTTTTTATATTGTGAATATTGGTCGCATCACCACCTACAGCGTTTGCATTCCATCCAGTTTTTTCTCAAATAGATTACACATGACATAATGTAATAACATAATTTTAAACATGCTAGACATATGGATAAAACTGTATTTTTAGCCAAACAAAAATGTTAATTTTGTATTTTACATAAATTTGTATGAAATCCAAATTTCTATATTGTAACAAACTTAATTAACTTCATTATTTATTGTTTAATTGCAATGTCTATAACAGATTCTATAAATAAATAAATATAAATTAATCATATTAGTGCCAGGTCTACCATACTATCACTTTGATTTTTTATTTTTTAATTTTTCATTATTTTTTAATTTATTTATTTATTTTTTTTCAAAAGCTTAAAAATTTAGCTTACATTGCCCACTCCTTGATTTATATTTTTTTTTTATTACATATATTTATTATTACTTATTTATTTCGGAGCAGATTTATCGGAAATGTATTGTACATTACACACATTAAAAGATTCAAATAATGGTTGCATAAAAAGCTAAAAAAGAAAGAACTGTCCATCTTAAAATAACAAGCACTGATTATTTAACAGTTCTGATGCCACAAATCGGACTAAATTTGGCATTGTTTACCTCAAACAATTATTGTGTACCAACTCATCTTTGTTTACTGGCTGACTGATTAACAAAATCCCCATGCTCTGACTCACACAAGTTGAAAAGTACCAGTTAAATCAGATTGAAACTGGTGACTTATAGTGTGCATTCAGCATCAGATGGTCAGTAAACAGACTGTGATCGTTCTTCACCCTCTTTATCCTGTCCTCCGGGCACCTGTACGGCTCTCTCCAGATCCTCACACACCAGCTTAGAGACGCGGGACAGGACGTCTGTGACGGGTGTCAGCTTCTCCTGTACGCTCACATGCACATCCACAGGAATGTCACTGAAGTGTGGGACCTCTATTAACCTGGAGTTCTGCGTGAGCACACAAACACTGGCATTAGACACAAATTAAACTTAACAATAAATAATAAAACAATCTTTTAAAAATTAATCATATGTTTATAAATTAATTAATATCATTGTAAAAATGCTAATAATAAATAATGATATTTTCCACACCAATACACCATAGTAGCATTAAAAGAAAAACTGAAAACAAGCATTTTTCCTACATTATACCAATATTAAAATAATTTATTTGAAAAGAAAATGGTAAAAAAGTAATTTTTTACTTTTATTTATTTATTCAATTATTTTAAAAATGTTTTATTTATTCTCAAAATAAATAAGTAAATAATTGTAAATAAATCAAATTAAATAAATTATAAATAATAAATTAAATTAAATTAAATTAATTAATTAAATAATTAAATAAAATAAAATAAACAAGTGGAAACCTTGATGAGCTGGCAGGTGGGTAGTGTACACAGGCTGCTGATCTCCTCCTGAAAGGCTGCGAGCTGTGTCGCTCTCTCCTCCAGCACAGCCAGCCTCTCCTGAGCCTGAGACACTGTCAGTTCCTGCTGCTGGTCCAGAAAAAGCTGTGTCACTTCCTGTTTCTCTGCCAACACCTTTATCAGCTGTGAGAACTTGTTGTTCACCCACAGAGATGTCTGCTGTAGTGATACCTGACAGAGCAGAGAAGAACAACATGCTAAAACACAAATCCCAAAAGTAGTGATACTATTGCTTTCTTTTTTAATATGCACACTGCCTGGCCATTCATGCAGTGTATTAATGCATGAATTAGTCTGTGTGGATCTTTGGGTGTTTTGTCTAAAAAAAAAAAAATCTTGCCTTTGCTTTCTCCATATTCTCCATGAGCTCCAGGCGGTTTCTCTCAGTGCTTTCCTGGTGTTTGTTGAATTCTGCACTCTTTTTCTTTAAACCTGCCTGCACAGAAAAAGTCAGCAATGACATACAGGTTAAACCTCACAAAACCTGTCCACATATTTCACTCTAAAATTAAAGAAAAAAATGCAAAAATATATTTTGTATAATTAAAATACAGCTGTGTGATATTATTGTCATCATTGTAAATTATTATTAAAAATTAATCATTATTTTCACCTCAACTTCTCATGCAGAAAGATATGATTTAATCATTTAAATTACACTACACAGTATTTGTATGTCAAGACATTATTACCTCTCTATTCTTCCGTTCTTCTTCCACCAAAATTTTATCATGGGCCTTACATTCGTTCACAGAGCACTCATAGCAAACACACATGCTGTCGTTCCTGCAGTAGATGACCAGAGGTTTCTGGTGCCGCTCACAGATCTGCTCTGGCTCCAGATCCGTGTGGACGGAGGCTCCTGTGCAAACGTCTCTCTTGGTTGGACTGGCGGCCGCCTCAGATAAAATCGACAAGGACACGTTGCGATTCAGCTGAGGCCTTGTGGCGAAGGTTACGTTGCAAACAGGGCAGGCGAAGTCTTTGTCCTTGCCATCCCAGAACTTGGAGATGCAGACCTTGCAGAAGGTGTGGCCACATGGGATTGTCACAGGGATCTTATACGGATCCAAGCAGATTGTGCACTGCATATGATCCTCCATCATAAATGTGGAAACCTTAAAAACATTAAAATGAATGAAGAAACAAAGTTAAACAATGTGAGAATCACTATTGGGGCATGTTGTCACAGATAGATAGATAGATAGATAGATAGATAGATATATAGATAGACAGATATAGATTTCAGGATAAAATCAGTGTTCATGTTGAAATATAACTGAACTACAACTTATAAACCAAATTTAATACATCTGACTGATTATATTCATATGGTGGAAACATCGAGACAGTAAATAAACAAACTCCACCTGACCGTTCATCACCACTACATAACATCCGCTTTTAAAATGATAGCTGAACATTTGTTAATCGTCAAACTCATTTTTTGTAAAACTCACAGGAATATTTACTCATCAGATGTGTAGAAACGCGAAATAATCCCAAATCTTGTACGGTCTGGATTTCTCATGGGCGAAACTCGTCGCCTTCCATACGCAGGAACGCACAGATGCGACGACGTGCACGCCACGCACACTACGTCATTACGCTTCTCCGGAGCGGTTCATCATGGCGCTGCGCAGCACGGCGTGTGTTCTGCTGCGGGCGGCGGCGGATGCAGGGCTGAAGCATCATGTGAGGGGTCTTCGGTCCACCGGTAAGCGGTGCTGGATGATATTGGTGTGAATGTGCGGTTGATGAGTTTAATAATCAGTAGAGCCGCAGCTGTGTGTGTATGTGTGTACAGTATGTGTGTGAGTCTGCGGGTCTCAATGACCTTTATTAAGTTGGCTTGAAAAAGCCAGCTTACTGATATTGTATTTAAACTTCTTCTTCTTCTTCTTCTTCTTCTTCTTCTTCTTCTGAGACCCTTTTTTAAAACGTATCTCCTCCTAGAGCTTTCAAGCTAGAACCACCAAACTCGGTCCAGACCTTCAGACTGGTCTGACTCGGTGTGCTGTATCTTTTCTAACTGATCCGGCTTACAGTTTTCGTAAACCAGACTATCAAAACCACCAAAAAATCCCATAGACTTACACTGACGGAATGTTCAAATAAGCAACACTATTCAAACTCCAACTGACAAAATTCAAATCTAAACTCCAAGAATCCTTTGAGACTAAATGAAGCTTCACTTCTGTGTACTATTTCTAATCCATTTAGAGTCGTTCAAACTCATCTAATATTTCTAATCTATTTAAATCATGTTAGCAGTATGCTAATCATGCTAATTATGACAACAACATGCTAGTAACATGCTAATTATATTAGAAACTTGCCAGTAACATGCTAGTAACATGCTAATAACTTGCTAATCATGGTAACAACATGATAGTAACACCATAGCGATCACCCTGAGTACCCTAGCAACCGCCTAGCAATACCTTAGCAACCACCCTGGGTACCCTAGCAACCGCCTAGCAACACCTTAGCAACCACCCCCGGGTACCCTAGCAACCACATACCAACACCCTAGCAAACACCCTGAGTACCTTAGCAACCGCCTAGCAACAACTTAGTAACCATCCCAGGAAGCAGAGCAACTGCATAGCAACACCCTAGCAACCACCCTGAATACCTTAGCAGCCGCCTAACAACACCTTAGCAACCACCCCACGTAGCATAGCAACCACCTAGCAACACCCTAGCAACCACCCTGAGTACTCTAGCAACCGCTTAGCAACACCTTAGCAACCAGCCTGAGTACCCTAGCAACCACTTAGCAACATCCTAGCAACCGCCCTGGATACCCTAGCAACCACATAGCAACACCCTAGCAACCACACTGAGTACCCTAGCAACCACATAGTAACACCTTAGCAACCGCCTAGCAACACCCTAGCAACCGCTTAGCAACACCTTAGCAACCAGCCTGAGTGCCCTAGCAACCGCCTAGCAACACCCTAGCAACCGCCTAGCAACAGCTTAGCAACACCTTAGCAACCACCCTGGGTACCCTAGCAACCACCTAGCAACACCTTAGCAACCACCCCGGGTACCCTAGCAACCACATAGTGACACTCTAGCAACCACCCTGAGTACCCTAGCAACTGCCTAGCAACACCTTAGCAACCACCCCAGGGACCCTAGCAACCACACAGCAACACCATATCTATCTGTTTTTCTAATAGACTGTATTGCCTTCAAAACATTCAGACTTTAATCTTTCAAACTATTTTAAACTGAAAACAGTCAAACTTAACTTAAAACTTTTAAAACTTTCTGGCTAGGCTTTTTCAAGCCAACTTAAGGTTTGTCTACAAACTTTACTGTCTAGTATGTACTTATTACTTTTATCTGTCTACTTATTCTACTTATTATGATCAATAAATAGATCATTTATTTATTAGTCTGTATTTTCTGTCCTTTATTTATTTTTCTGTATCTTTCTGAAGCACTATTAGTTACGGCTTGTCTTAGACATGCTTTAAATTAAGGTTACATTTTTATTATAAGGATCTGCTAAATGCATTAATGCAAGTCATGCATTTCAGTTGCATAAAGGGAAAAAAATACAGTTTTAATGCAATGTATGTTGTTTTGGAGAAAAGCATCTGCCAAATGCATTAATGTAAGTCATGCATTTTTTTATTTGCATAAAGGGAAAAAATAGTTTTAATGCAGTGCAAGTCAGTTTGAATAAAAGCATTTGGCAAATGCATTAATGTAAGTCATGCATTTCAATTGCATAAAGGGAAAAAATACTTTTAATGCAATGCAAGTCACTTTGAATAAAAGGATCTATACTTTTATTACAGCATTATAACATCTTTATTATTATTTTAATATTAAAACAATCTACTGTTATATTTTTTATTATTTTTATTACATCAGTATAATTGCATAATTAATATTTTGTTAAGCAGTATTACAATATTAATGATATTTATTATTATTACATTAATACCACAACATTTTTGTATTTATTTTGTTGTTTTATTTTGTTATATCACAATGCTATTATTATTATTACATTTATATTAGTTTTTGAATGTTGTTTGTATAATTATATTTATATTAAACATTGTGATAATTATTATTATTATTATTATTTTGTTATTATTACATTTATATTACAACAGTTATATTTTGATGATGGTGATAATTATTAATATTATTATTATTATTATTATTATTATACTAATAAAATCATTACATATATATTTTTATCAGATTACTATTTTTTTATTTTATTATTAGTTAGTTATTATTAGTACTGGTGTTGTTGTTGTTATACACTACCAGTCAAATGTTTTTTAAACAGTAAGATTTTTAATGTTTTTTTTTTTTTTTTAATTCTATTCTGCTCACCAATCCTGCATTTATTTGATCCAAAATACAGCAAAAGCTGTAATATTGTGAAATATTTTTACTATTTAAAATAACTGCTTTCTGTTTGAATATATTTTAAAATGTAATTTATTTCTGTGATCAAAGCTACATTTTCAGCATCATTACTCCAGTCTTCAGTGTCACATGATCCTTCAGAAATCATTCTAATATGCTGATGTGCTGTTCAAGAAACATCAGTATAATTTTTATTTGTTTATTTATTTATTTTTGGTTAAGAAAATATAGAAATTATTACTTTTATTTAGCAGGGTTGATGATAAAGGCATTTATAATGTTACAAAAGATTTCGGATTTTTCTGAACTTTCTATTCATCAAAGAAACCTGAAAAAAATCTACTCAGCTGTTTTCAACATAATAATAATAATAATAATAGATTTATGAGCAGCAGATCAGAATATTAGAATGGTTTCTGAAGGATCATGTGACTGGAGTAATGATGCTAAAAAATCAGCGTTGAAATCACAGGAATAAATTACATTTTAAAATGTATTTAAATACAAAGCAGTTATTTTAAATAGTAAAAATATTTAAAACATTTTGCTGTACTTTGGATCAAATAAATGCAGGCTTGGTAAGCAGAAGAGACTTCTTTAAAAAAACATTAAAAATCTGTTCAAAAACATCTGACCTGAATCTTATGCAGCTGTTCTGGGTCACCGGTCTCGCCCTCTGGGTCCGATGCCAAACGAGGACATTGATTGGACTCAACTGGACTCTCTGGAGAAATATCGCAGTTACACTCGTTACGTGAGAGCAGCAGAGGAGGCCGACCGGAAGCATGTTTGGTGGAAGACCTACAGGAAATACAGAGAGGAGGAGAGGAAAGAAGGCAAGTCATCACTGATGAGTTGAGCTATGAATACATACTCATCCACAACTGTCATAACACTTCAGGTCATTTTCACAAGACCTATAATGTTGAATCCAGGTGCATCAGTGAAGGTCAAATGAATGTTGATTGTTTTTGTGGGCAGCCGTTGAACAGGTCAACATCGGGCTTCCGTATCAGCGTCCCTCCAGGAAGACAGAGGTGAAGGAGAGGAAAAAGGTGATGCTGGAGAACAAAAAGAACCCAGAGATGGAAAGAGACAATCGACTACGAACATGTAAGTGTGTCAGTGAACCATCATGATAAACTTTATACAATAAATATTATATAATAAATGTTTTTTGAGCAGCAAATCAGAATATTATAATGAATTCTGAATGATCATATGACTGGAGTAATGATGCTAAAAATTCAGATTTAAAATTATAAATAAATTCCATTTTAAAGCATATTCAAATAAAAAGCAGTTATTTTAAATAGTACAAATATTTCAAATTTTTTGCTATACTTTGGATTAAATAAATGCAGGTTTGGTGAGCAGAAGAGACTTTAAAAAAACATTTAAAAATCTTACTGTTCAAAAACTTTTGACTGGTATTGTATATACTTGCAAGTTTAGTGGTACAGAAACATACTGCAAAGGCTGCCTCTCTAAACATTACATCAGGTTATCATATCATAATATTATGTTTTTTTGTTTTATGGCTTCCAGCCCGTATTCCCCTCGACAGAGTAAAGACGCAGTGGGAGCAGACAAACGGACCGTACCACATCAAGAGACTCGCCGAACACTACGGGATCTACAAGGACCTCTTTCCTATGGCGTATTTTGTGCCGCGGGTCATGCTGCGTGTGGCGTACGGAGAGGACAGCAGCGCAGCAGTGCATTATGGGAATCACTTAATGCCGAGTCAGGTGAGGACTCAAAACATGAAATGACTGTTTGAAATCAAGAAAACAGACTTTGATTTGCAATGTTTGTGTGAAACCCTCAGGCGGCGCAAGCACCTCAGGTACATTTTGAAGCTGAAGAAAATTCTCTCTGGACGCTGTTGTTAACCAGCCCAGGTACATCTAAATATTTAAGTTAAATGTGACCCTGGACCACAAAACCAGTCTTAAGTAGCACAGATATATTTGTAGCAATAGCCAATAATACATTGTATTGGTCAAAATGATCAATTCTTCTTTTATGCCAAAAATCATTAGAATACTAAGTAAAGATTATGTTCCATGAAGACATTTTGTACATTTCCTACCATAAAAATATCAAAACTTAATGTTTGATTAGTAATATGTATTGCTAAGAACTTCATTTGGACAACTTTAAAGGCAAATTTCTCATTATGGTGAACTTAAATGATAATGTTTAGAATTTATCAATTTATATGTATTTATTTATGTGTATATAGTGATACAATCATTTATTTAAGTATATGTATATATAAATGTTTTTTTGAATGCCTTCAGAAATGTTAAGGTAGCATTTAATAAACTGCTATGTGAAGTTCCTCCACAAGATGGTGATACAGTGACATAAACTGTGTCTTTGCAGATGAACATCTGCTGGATGGTGAGCAGGAGTATCTTCACTGGCTAGTGTGAGTATGTTTTTTTTTTTTTAATTATGCATGCCTGACAATTTACTACAGTAGTTCCACTGATCTGTATATAATGATGTCTATTATAGATCAGTGAGTAGTTCACAATCCCACAAGAACAAAATCCTTAATTTGATTTAAGGGAGGAAAATCTGGAGATCATTATCCCAGGGTTTTGACTTGAGGGCAGTAAACAATCACATGCAGTAAAACATGTTAAAAAGAATCATGCTCACTAGATCCTCCTGCATTGCCAAACCTCAGTGTAACTGACGCCCAGGGAAAACCCTGGCCTGAAAAAAGAATTATTTCACAAAGTACATGATGAAATCATTTTCTAATTACTAATTTATTTCAGTGGGAATATCCCTGGAAATTCCGTGTTGTCAGGGGAAGAGCTCTGCCCTTACATCGGTCCATTTCCAGCCAGAGGAACAGGCTTTCACAGATACATCTATATCCTGTTTAGACAAGAAGGTCCAGTTGATTACAGCGGTGACTTACGCCCCTCACCGAGGTCAGTAGTTTAACCCACAGTCCATTCCCCAGCCCTGGAGAGCCACAGCAATGCAGAGTTCAGCTCCAACCCTAATTAAAACTCACCTGCCAGTAGCTTCCTAGTAATCCTTCAGACATTGATTAGTGTGTTTGGTTAGGGTTGAACAAAACTCTGCAGGCTCTCCAGGACCGACACTCACCACACCTGTTCTAGAAAGTAATAACAGGGTCATAATGATACATTACATGAAACAATTTTGGGTAGTTTTTTTCACCCTATTATAAAAAAAAAAAAAAAAAGTTATATAAAATACTTATGTTTAAAAGTTATTTTTATTATATATATATATATATATATATATATTTTAATTAAGTCTCTTTTGCTCACCAATGCTGCTATGATTTGATCAAAAATACAAAAAAATCAGTATTATTGTGAAATATTATTACAATTTAAAATACTTGTTTATGTGTGAATGTATTTTAACATATAATTTATTCCTGTGATGCACAGCTGAAGTTTTAGCATCATTACTCCAGTCTTCAGTGTCACATGATGTTTTCTTATTTTTTCAGAATTCTTTAATGAGCAGAAAGGCTAAAAGAATGACATTTATTTGAAATAGAGTCTTGTGTGACATTATAAATGTGTTTACTGTCACTTTTGACCACTTTAATGCATATTTGCTGAATAAAAGCATGAATTTCTAATAAACACACACACCCCAAACATAGCGTATATATTAAATAGCACAACTGTTTTCAACATTAATAATCAGAAATGCTTCTGAAGCAGCAAATCAGCTGATCTGAAGGATCATGTGAGACTGTAAACTGGAGCAGTGATGCTGAAAATTCAGCTTTGCATCAAAGAAATAAATTACATTTCACAATATATTCACATGGGAAGCAGTTATTTTAATTTGGAATATAAATACACAACAATACTATTTTTACCGTTTTCTTAATTGCATAAATGAAGCCTTGATGAGCAAAAGAGACTGTTAAAAAATAATTTTAAACTAAAAAATTCTTAGTAATGACAATTGGGCGTGACTGTCATGAAGATAATTTCACAATTAGATAAAGTGTCTAAAAATAGGCTTGATCTTTCTTTAAGTAAAGTTGTAATTATTTCTTGTGATTTTGGGTGGTTCATTTTGACCTGGATTTGTTCCTGGCAATACTTGTTGTATTTCCTTCAACAAACTATCAGTTGCATTTGGAATCAATTTATTTGCATTGTCTCATTTCGAAATCATTCGCATTTGTCAGATGCATACGTCATTGATGTTCACTTTACAATGGTTACTATTGACATGTTACAATGGGACATTGCACAGCGAGTGTGGCACAGCTTTCGAAATGAGACACAGCTTTTCTTTGTATTTTTGTTTACTACTCAGAAACCCCCAGAAAGCCCCTTCAGCTTGCACAGCACTAAAAAAATAATTGTCTCATTTTGAGCATGTGCAGAAATACGTGTTCTTTCTCTCATATTTCCAGCTACTGTCTGAAGCAGCGGACTTTCCAAACATTAGACTTTTACAGAAAGCACCAGGACATAATAACTCCAGCCGGTCTTGCATTTTTTCAATGCCAGTGGGATCAATCTGTCTCTCACACTTTCCACACGCTGCTAGGTAAGTAACAATGTGTACACGTGCAAGAACATCATGCCTTTGGGTATGTTAAACTGGAAATTTTCAGGAAGATCTGGTTACTGCAGTTCTATTTTTAGCAATGGGCTTCTGCTTCCTAAAATAGCATTATCACGTGTGGTTAGTGACAATTATGTTAACGTGAGGTGACAGGTCCAAAAAAGTCATGAGTAATGAGTCAAAAAAAATCACTGGCTTATGTTGTGCTTTATATATTATATATGCCACAGATATGAGAGAGCCGGTGTTTGAGTACGACAGGCCTCCAGTATATCACCCACCTCAGAAGAAATATCCTCACGGACAGCCTCTCCGATACCTGGACCGCTACAGAGACGGAGCCGGAAAAACCTATGGGATTTATTAAATGCATGCGTGTATCATGTTCACTGTACACCTGAAATAACAGGGATTTTGTTTGTAATAAACTTAATGTTATCAGCTGTGTTGTGATTTTTTTTTTTTTTGGTGCATTAGCAAGATTTTGTGGCCAAAAAAAGGTCTGTTAATAGTAAAGCACACAGCAAGCTTATACACATTTTGAAAAAAGCAGCTTACTGGTGGTCAACTTGGTGAATCTGTGTGGGAAAACTTGAACCCGTTGCAAAATCTACGTTGGGAAATCTTTTGCCTTCATATGCAGTCTTGTTCCCATGATAAAAATATTCCTATGAAAAAAAAATAAAATTGTGACTTTTTGTGACTAACCCTTTGCCTGAATTATTTTTTTTCCTCACAATTCTGATGGGAAAACAATCTGTCAATTGTAAGATATTAATTTAGAATTCTGACTTTTTTTTCTCACAATTTTATTATTATTATTATCATTTTGTTCTTGGAATTCTGACTTTACATCTTGCTAAAAAAATGTTAACAATTTGGACTTTTTTAAATATCTCCAAATTTATATAAAAGCTATGAAAGCCTATTTCTGCCATTGTATACTTTTTTTTTTTTTTTTTTTTTTGTATTTCTGAGGGGAAAAAATCAGAATTTTAAGATATTAACTTAGAATTGTGAGGTTTAACCTCAGACTTCTGTTTTTTCTCACAGTTACAAGTTTGTCACAATTTAGATTTTTTTCTCAGAATTCTGACTTTGCTTGTTGCAAATTTTTAATTAAAATAAAATAAAATCACAATTATGAGATATAAACTCAGAACATAGTCTTTTTGTCCCCCAGTTTGCTTGTTGCACTTTTTAATTAAAATAAACAATTCTGAGAAATAAAGTCAGAATTGCAAGACATAAACTCGCAATCCTAAGAAATTAACAATTGAGAAATAAAATCAGAATTACGAGATATAAACTCACAATTCTGAGAAATAAAATCAGAATTATGAGATATAAACTCACAATTCTGAGAAATAAAATCAAAATTACGAGATATAAACTCACAATTCTGAGAACATATCAGAACATATCAGTCTTTTTGTCCCCCAATCAGAATTCTTTTTTCTCCCAATTCTGAGTTTATATCTTGGAATTCAGTTTTTTTCCACCCCAGAATTTTGATGGGAAAAAGGGTCATTTTGAACTCAGAATACTAAACATTTCGACTTTATTCTCGTAATTTAGACTTTATTTTCGAAATATTTCGACTTTATTCTTGTAACATTTCTACTTTATTTTTGTAATATTTCAACTTTGTTTACGTAGCCTAATATTTCGACTTCAATCTTGTAATCTTTTTTTTTTAACCGTTTTTTTTTGTTCTGATTTTACATTTTGCAATTTTTTTTTGTCGCAGAATAAAAATTAGACTTTTTTTTTTCCTCAATTGAGTTTATATCTCAGTTCTGACTTTTCTCCTCATAATTTCTCCTCCAAAAAAAAAAAAAAAAAAAAAAAGAATTGTGAGATTGAATTGAAACGTTCAGTATTTCTGAACCTTTTGCCGAACAATGGTAATTGAGTCATTCTTGTGTTACATTTGGAAGGCTTCAAAATGGAAAAAATTCATGTTACAACTAAATAAATTCCTGAGGGAGTTGCTATGAAAAGGTCAAGGATATGAGCAACAAAGTGCTGAAGGGGAGAAACGGAAAAGTTTCCTGTAAGACCTAGCGGAAAATATTCAGAAAGAAAATACAGGATGCCTTACATCAACTACACACACATCTGGGATCAATTGTGTGGGTTTTAAACGTGTGGGATTTAACCTCTCACAGTTACAAATTAGATTTTTTTTTCTCAGAATTCTGACTTTGCTTGTTGCACTTTTTAATTAAAATAAACAATTCTGAGAAATAAAGTCAGAATTGCAAGCCATAAACTCGCAATCCTAAGAAATTAACAATTCTGAGAAATAAAATCAGAATTACGAGATATAAACACAATTCTGAGAACGTGGATTTTTCCCCCTCAGAATTCTGAGTTAACATTTTGCAACTTTTTTTTTTTTTTTGTATACTTTTTTTCCCGTCACAATTGAATTTATATCTTACAATTCTGACTTTTCTCCTCATAATTTCTCCTCAAAAAAAAAAAAAAGAATTGTGAGATTGAATTGAAACGTTCAGTATTTCTGGACATTTTGCTGAACAATGGTAATTGAGTCATTCTTGTGTTACATTTGGAAGGCTTCAAAATGGAGAAGTTCATGTTAAATTCCTGAGGGAACTGCTATAAAAAGGTCAAGGATATGAACAACAAAGTGCTAAAGAGGGAAAAAAGGAAAGTTTCTGTGTAGCACCAAACTGTCTGAAAATATCCAGAAAGAAGATACAGCATGCCTTCCATAGTCTGGGGGTTTTAAATGGCAGTAGGCTAATTGACAGTTAGTGCTGAGGCATAATAATATAGAACAAAGCTTTCTTTCATGTGATTTGTACAGGACAGAACACAGCTTGCGCAAGGATAAATATAAAGCTCAAGAAATTGCATCAAGGGGTATAACTGCAACACGCATTTATAAGGAACAGAACATGGCCTGTCGGGCATTGGTGTGGACAGGCCTTCATGATTTTTGATAATTTTATAAATGTGTTAATTTTGTGCCCTGGTTTGTGTTTTGGAAACTCAAACATCTGTCTCATATGTTTCTTCATTTTCTTTTTACTGGCCGGGCAATATGGCCAAAATACAATAATTAGTATTTCTAAAATAAATAAAAATAAAAAGTATTTCTATGTCATATTATTTCAATATTTAACACAGTATTCATTTACTATTAACGGGAAAGGAAATGCTTTCCACATTTGTTTGTTAGTTTGTCGTTTGATCACACTTAAACTCCATACACATATCTATTTTCATTTCCACTAAATTCTGTTTTCCCTTTTAACTTTTCTTGGATTCTGCATTTTTTGATTTAATATAAATTTATCAGCAAAAATTGTGCCAGTAAATGAATTAATAAACTTTAACAATTGAATCGATCTTTAGTAAATGTAATGAAAACAAATTTGTATAAATCAATTAAAAAAAAAATCCTTAAAAATACTATTATTACTATTTTTTATTACTTATTTTTATTTATATTATTAATATTCTATTTTTTATTTTTTATAGAATTACATTTTAGTACACTGCAAAAAACAATTTGAGTCAACTTAAAATAATTTGTTACCCAGCTGCCTTAAAATTTTCGGCCTGAAAGTTCAGTCAACTCAAAAAAGTTTAGTCAACTTGAAATGTCAAGTTGTACGAAGTGATAACTTAGATATTTGAGTTGATTCAACTTAAAATTTTAAGGCAGCTGGGTAACTTACCTAGCTTTTAAGTTTAACAAACTAAACTTTTTGTTAAGTCGTTAAGTCATTATGCAGAGAGCATAATTAGCGACAAGCACTGACTGGCTGTTGTCCCATTTCTTTCTGCTGTTACATTAATCCATATCGATTAAAACAATATAGGCACCATTACATGGACACTTGCATATACTGTAGCATGAGATTTACTGTTCTTAGGCAGCGTAAGACAAAGCCTGGAAACGGAAGTGTCATGTCCATTCAAAGTGCTGCGTCTTTTGAATGTCCCTGTCCCCTAAAATATACCAAGGATTGAATATGTTGGATATTTTATATGTAACCCAGCTGCTGGGTTACATATAAAACCCAGCAGTCCTACTGCAATCCTACTGTACACATACAGAGAGCATGTGTCAGGCTATCTGAGAGACTACAAATTTAAGCTTATGAATGTTTTTTTTTCTGTTGTTGCACATTTTGATGCTTTGATGACAGGAAGGGCTCCCACTTAAGGCACTGTGACTTCCCATAGGCTACTTTGACCACTGCCCATTATAGACCAACTAACATAATTTATAAAGGTGGAAAATGCATTTACTTAATGTTACACAGATTTGAGAATCAAGATATTTAGGATATAGTAAACATGCTTAGGAATGTTTCGAATAAAAAGAAAAAAATAAATAAAACTTCAGTGCTTTACATTTTCAGTGTGGATTCAAGGTATTTCACACAGACAAGTTTGTTAATTCACCTTTTTCGTGAGTGATGCAAAATCGAATCCACGTCAGATGGGTGGGTCGGAGAAGTTACAAATGTATTCAAAATGTTTCAGAAATGCAAATGAGTAACATAATTATTAATGAGAAATGAGAAAATAAAATTAAGTTTCAATAAGAATGTTCAATCCAATCATTTCACAAATACATACAATTACACAACGCAAACTCAATAAAAGTCATTCTTAATCAGTCCAAATCAAATTAGGTTAATATAAATCTAAGAAATCTATAAATTGTATCAATCATTTAAGTCTTACAAGGCTTCTCCTACCACTGCTATGCTGATGACACACAGCTCTATCTTTCGTTTCAACCAGATGATCCAGCGGTAGCTGCACGGATCTCAGGCTGCCTGGCAGACATCTCGGCATGGATGAAAGAACATCACCTACAGCTCAAACTGCCAAAGACTGAGCTCCTTGTCTTCCCTGCCACTCCAACTCTACAGCATGACTTCACCATCCAGTTAGGTTCATCAACAATTACCCCATCAAGTTCAGCCAGAAAGCTTGGTGTAATCTTTGATGACCAGCTGACTTTCAAAGACCATATAGCTAAAACTGCTCAATCTTGCAGGTTTGCATTACACAACATCAGAAAGATTAGGCCCTGTCTAACAAAGCAGGCCACACAACTTCTTGTCCAGGCCCTGGTCATCTCTAGGCTGGACTACTGCAATGCTCTTCTAGCCGGTCTTCCTTCATGCACAATCAAACCTCTACAAATGATTCAGAATGCAGCAGCATGACTGGTCTTCAACGAGCCCAAAAGGGCCCATGTCACACCTCTCTTTATCAACCTGCACTGGCTCCTGGTTGCGGCTCGCATCAAATTCAAGACACTGATGCTTGCATATAGAACAGCCACAGGCTCGGCGCCTGCCTACCTCCACTCACTGCTACCAATCTACACTCCCTCCAGAAGTCTGAGATCCATCAGTGAACAATGACTCATTGTACCATCACAAAGAGGCACAAAATCACTTTCCAGAATATTCTCTTACACCGTTCCTGGCTGGTGGAATGATCTTCCCACCGCTATCCAGAATGCCAACTCCCTAACAACTTTCAAGCGACTGCTGAAAACTCATCTCTTTCGAAACTATTTGACTTAGAAAAAAAAATAAAATAAATAAATTCTACTCTTTTCCCTTTTTAGCTTGTACTTATCTGAACAATGCCTGCTATATGGTATAATGAGCACTTCCTAAGTCATTTTGCCTCTTTAGGACAAATCGCTTGATGTATTCCCCACTTGTAAGTTGCTGTGGATAAAAGCATCTGCTAAATGACTAAATGTAAATGTGGAAGAAGGTCTAGGCTAGCCTGTGAGCTTCAGAGCAGAAAAGGAGATAAAGCAGAAGAAGAAGCTGAAGTTCTTTGTCTGCATGTGCATTTATACCCTGTATTACCCCTTACACCAACTAAAAATGGCAATATTCTGTGTATATTATATGTTCGCTGTGTTTAGTCACGGGAAGTGATAATAACTCAGCACCTGTTAAACTGATCGCCTTAGAAACTAATTGCGTTTTATTTGCCTTATTATAGAACCACACACACCCACACACATATCACGAATCTCACGAATAATTCAAGTACTATCAGCACTTCATACATCCAGCGCATCACTGCACAGAGGAGGACATATCTACGGACACCTATCTTGTCAAGTCTCCGCGTGAGGATTACAACGAGTCCAATTATCAGTCCGCATCTATCTCTTCTTTCAAGTAGACGATTCCCTGAAACTATTGGGACTCATCAGAACTAAGGACTACCTTACGGCAAGATCTGAGTACCACCGAATCTTTCTTTGTGCATCCTTTCTGTGCATATTGTTCTTTGTTTTGATTGTTTATTGTTGCGCAGGCCTGCAGTTTGTACTTTATTTATACGAATGTGCATTCCTGTATAGGATTTACATTTCCGGTTGCGTAAACAATACATTGGGTGAATCATAATTCATGACTCTGGCTCTTTACTGCTCTCTTGGTCAATGGATGTTAATTAGGTAATCGGCCTTCTAAAGTGATTGGTATCGTAACAGTAAGCAGCGCATTGTACAGTCTCGTATACAAGTTCCCCGTTTGGTTGTCGGTTCTTGTAAGTCACTCTATGTCTGTAAAGTCTTTTCGTGTCATTTTGCGTTGGATTCCCTGCTGTTCCTGTTCGTTCCTTGTGTGGACTATTTAATAAAATGGCATGTTCCAGGTCTCCTCGTCCCTACTCCTCATTTCCTGCAAATGACGCAGTGACCGTTGTTAGCTGACACCGTAAAAGCAATAAGCTGAAAAAATTCCTGAAAGTATTTATTTTAGGTAACTGCAAGTCCTTGTAGGGTTTTACAACAAAAAATTCTCTCATACTTGGAGTAATGGCCTAAATGTTCTCACGCAGTAAGAAATAGACGCAGAGCAAAGAGGAAACTGACAAAACAACAGCTGAAGGCACCGTTCTCACACAAGACAGCAGGTCACTACCAGTTGCAAAAACTTCTAAGCCCCTGTGTTAAGACAGTGTCTTAAGAACTAGTTTGGCCAACTAGCAGTTAATCAATTCGTTTTTTAAGAAATTCAAACCATAAATATTGTTTTGTGGCTCTTTAATGTGTCGTCACAGATGACTGTATTGCCTTGTTAGATCAATGACACGTGAAACGATCATCCTTACTTAAAGCCTGAAAAAAAAAAAAAAAAAAACATGAATGAACATCAGAATGTATTTTATTTCAACCGCAGAAAGACATCAATACACACAATGTTTCAAGTTTAAGTCCACCGAAGTTCTATCTGATCTTTTCTCCTGTCTGATTTGTTTGTCGGATGGAATGGTGGATTCTGTGTTATGATTTGTCAGACTGCCTGTCAATCAAGCTGTTTGCGAATGAGGGAACTTGGCATGACATCCAGCGTTGAAGCAGGATTCTTATCTATTATTTATTATGTAAAAATATTATCAGTGTAGACTGAAGCCATTTCACAAACACATTTTTGTTTGTTCTGGCATGAATGACATGAATAACAATACGTTAGCATCTTGCATTATTTAGATAAAGTCTGGTCTGACTTCACTGTTTGATGTGACTCCAGGATCACTTAGGAGAAATAGTAGTAATTACTGGAAGTCCATGTCTTGACATCAAAGCTAAAAAATTCATTAACAAGAAACTCAATCAGAATCTCACCAGACTTAATTCTTTAATGATACTGAACTTGGTAAATAAAGTCACAAATCATTAAAGCCATCTCATCTTTCTTTTATAAAAACAGTCTAGTTAATGCATGGTAAACAGTGGAATGATATGATGACTCTGTGGCAACCCACCACAGTCTAATCTGTCTTTCTCGGTTTCATAGTAAAAAGAAAATAGATTTATAAAAGGCATTAATGTTGTGTTTTGTGCCATTGCTTCGGCCAAGTATCCGTCAAACTAAAACCGAAAGTGTAAGACCCTTCTTCCTCGGCTGGGATCATTTAGAGCCTTTTGAAGCTGCATTTAAAGTACATTTTGGAAGTTCAAAATCGGGGCACCAATGAAGTCCATTATATGGAGGAAAATCCTGAAATGTTTTCCTCAAAAACCATAATTTCTTCACTACTGAAGACAGAAAGACATTAACATCTTGGATGACAAGGGGGTTAGTAAATTATTTGTGAATTGTTGTTCTGGAAGCGGACTTTTGACAGCATTTTTCTCTCTTATCACTGTTGTTCCATAAGCGACACCTGCTGTCAGAGAATGAAACTCAGCCTGTCTGCTTTTTTTATGCAAGTTATAGCATAATATAGCATAAAGCTAAATTCAGACCATTTTGCTTTAAATGTTGAAATGATACAATCAAATTTAAATAAAAAAAAAAACTCTGTGTGTGTGTGTAGCATCTTTGTTTGTAGTGTGATTAAAATGCAGTGGTTCTAATTTCAAATGGCTTTTTTTAATAAAAATTAAATCTGCCTCCTCCTAGATAGTCTCACAAAATCCTGTGGGAAACATTCCTTCTGTGAAAATGTTTAAAAGAATAACATAATTGCTCTTATTATGCAACGAAAGTGAATCCACAATAAAACATCCATATCATTTATGCACTATATTTCCAGAAGTCTGAAGTCAAATGGTGGTTTGATGTGAGTCACATATCCAAATTTTTTAAGCATGAAGTGTCATTCTTCACTGTGTGAACAAGAGTGGAATGAACATTCTTCCAAATGTCATCCTTTATCCTGTTCCAAAGAGGAAAAAAAAACAGTTTGAAGCTGAGTTTAGATGGGGTGAGACCATTTTTGGCGTTAGTTCAGATATGTTCCTGGCAGCACTTCTGTTCGCTTTAAAGGCATCATTGTGTTGAGTTTCAGGACCAGGCGATTTTTAGCATCTCGTCCACATCCAGAAGTTTTTCCCTGGGTTTTCCGAGGGACTTGCCTCTTTTCTCCTCCTCTGCATTAATTTTCTCCCATTGTTGAAAAAGCACCGTTCTCACACCTGTTGATACACGGAACCCCAATTATGAACTTTTGTTTTCACTTCATTTTTTTATTCAAATCAGCTTAGAATCTTGAAACAAAAAACATTCTATGACAAAACATGTTTTTAAGGCAGTGACACACTAAGCCAATAAGGCTGTAAGGCTGTCGGCCAGCGTCTTGTGGGGTGTTTGTGTTCTGACCTTTAGACCTAAGGATCTAAGATTTATTCCAAACCTCCTCTGACTGGGTTTCAAACACAGTTATGCAATAATCACCCACTGAGCCATAAACAAGATGCAACAGCAGAGAAATATACATGTGTACAACAGATGTTTAAACCTGTTTAGACAACAACAGCAGAATGAATGCTCTTGATTAAACCTGGAGAACTTTCAAAGTATGCAGCATTACAATGAATCACAGATACACGTCTTAATGTGAAAGTTATTCCAAATGGCAGAGTAGCTAGTATAATCGTGCTTCTTTGTAAGAACGTCTTTGGTTCAAAATCTAAGGTATCTTTCACATAAAAGACAATTCCAGAATGCATTATAGTGAGCTCAGAGAAAAAGATGCATACAAATTGGAGGATTAGAGAAATATCAGTAAAGTACCAGGAGATTTTCCCTGGACAGGGGCCTTGGTGTATAATTATAATTTGTATCTACAGTTAATTAAAAGCCATGTTAATTTGATTTAAAATGATCCGAATCGGCACTATGCTTGATCCCCGCTACAGAGGTGGCTTTAATTTGAACGAATTGGAGTAAACTTAGAATGAGCTGATAGATGTCAGTAATGACTGCCTTTAAAGGAAAAACCACAGGAATACTGAGGAAGAACAATCAAGCATGAGCACTCAAGAAACGCCTTTGAAAAAGAAAAATCACATTGAGTGATCTCTTTGAAAAGCTCCCCAAAAAAACCCACAAGCGAGGCGGATCAGGCAGCGGCTGAGCTTACGGCCTATCTTATGTAATTGACGGAGAAGAAAATCCACTTCCGTGGTTGCTTTCCCCTCATGTCTTTTGCAGCCCGACAATTCTTATGTGCCTGCAACAAGCAGTCCGTCTGAGAGGGTTTTTAGCACAGCAGGTCAAATTGTCACCCATTTTTGAAATGCTTTAACCCCGGAGAAGATGAATATGCTTTTTTTAAGCATTATATTGGGTATAAAATCGAAATCATATTTGTTTTAATTTTGACAGTGACTTCCATACGCATTTGATCTTTTTTTTTTTTTTGGACTCAACATAATTTGTTTTCAAAAGAAATTTGTTGAATAACCTACATGGGTTACTGTTTAAGGCAATAATTTAATTTGTCAATAAACTGAATATCTAAAATGTGATTCATTATGTCCTTTTCTTTGTTTCATTCGCTGAATTATAGTATGTTGGGTTTTTGTGTCTGGTTTTTAATGAGTGACATAAAGTTCATTTCAAACCTCCTCTTAAACCCAGTCATGTAAAAATCACCCACTGAGCCATAAAAAAATGCAACATTTTTTTTTTTTCAGACTTCCTCTGACTGTGTTTTAAACCCAAAAAAATCACTCACTGAGCCATAAACAAAATGCAACAGCAGAGAAACACTCATGTGCAAAACAGACGTTTAGATCTGTCTAGACAAAAGCAGCAGAATGAATGTTTTCGATTAAACCTTTCGAAGTATGTGTCTTTGCCTTGGTGCATAATTATAATTTGTATCTACAGCTAATTAAAAGACATTTTATCAATTTGATTTAAAAGTAATGTAAAAATACCCTCACTTGAGATTAAGTGCCATTCTAAAATTATAAAAAAAAAACTTTAAAATTAAAATAATATGAAAAACTACAACTATTGTATTATTTTATTCATTTTTTAATTAATTAATTTTTTTATAAATTAATTTTAGTTCCATATTAAAATAATAAAAAATGAATCGCTTTTAAAATAAAAGTTTTTGTTTACATAATAAATGTGTGTGTACCGTGTATATTTGTTATGTATATATAAATGCACACATACAGTATATTTATTATTTTGCAAACATGTCTATGTATTTACATGCATATATTTATATTCATATAATTTTACAGTGTATATATATATAAATATATTTAATATATGAAGATAACATTTTTCTTAAATATATACATGCATGTGTGTGTATTTATATATCTGTAATAAATATACATAGTACAAACACGTTCATTACGTAAACAAAAACTTATTGCGATTAATCATTTGACAGCACTAAAAACAATATTAAAAATCAACAATTTGTAATAATGCAATAATGTATTTATTTTATTATAATGAATGATTATTAATGAAATATTTAAGTAATTTTATTTGCATTAATTTTCTCCCATAGTGGAAAAAGCACCGTTCTCACACCTGTTGACCCACGTAACCCCAATGAACTTTTGTTTTCACTTCTTTTTTTTTCAAATCTGTTTAGAATCCTGGAGCAAAAAACATTGCATGGCAAAACACGTTTTTAAGGCTGCGACACAGCAAGACAATAGTTGGGCGTCGGGCTGTCGGGGTAATCTCAAGGTAATCTGTTGGGTTTTTGTGTCTGGTCTTTAATCAGTGATTTATAAACAGTGAGCCATAAACAAAATGAAACACTCATGTGCAAAACAGATGTTTAGATTCTGTCTACAGGCGGCGTTCGGACATTGGATACATCAAAGCGCACTTTCTATATCTATACTTTCGTGGAATCCCGCAGGCAGAAATAGAACACGGCATCCGTTTACTGTAGTGCTCGTGCTCATTTGTTACTGAACGACTGATTATAACGGGATCTATGTGCTTTAACACAACGTGTCGAGCTGTTAGCGGCCAGTGTAGTAGTGTTGCTAGTTGTTAGTTTACACCAAATCTCCCGCTCCTAGACTAGATGGTGTATCATTTCCTTAGCAACGACTTCAGTACTTTTGCTTGACTTTGGCTGTGTCAAAACAATAACAAGCATTTAGACAAGATAAAGCAAGATATGTTTTTTCTTGTTTAGAAAATGGATATTAAAGCTTTTTGTTTGCCGACTGGCCACGGGTGGTTTAAATGCCATATTTCGTAGCTCACAAATATAGCCTCATTTATATCCACGTGGCTTTTTTTTGCTCCTTTTTTTGCTTCTAATGATAATGATATTTCAAATGATAAATCAAAAATGTGATGAATGTCACGTGGCATTCAATGACATTTAAAAAAAAAAATTATGTATGGCTGTTTTTTGGGGTTAAAATACATGCTTTTTACAACAAAATACAGCCTATAATATTATATATCCGTAATAAATATACATGAAAGTGAAAAAGTACACACACACATTCATTACGTAAACAAAAACGTATTTTGGATGCGATTAATCAGCATCCAAATTCATTATTGCATTAATGTATTCGCAGTAGTTTAGTGCCATGTTAAAAGATGCATGTGTGTACATTCATATATCCATAATAAATATACATAGTAAACACATTTATTATGTAAACAAAACTTATTTGGAAGCGATTAATCACAATTAATCATTTGGCAACACTAAAAATTATGCAAAAAAATCTACAATTTGTAATAATGCAATAATGTATTAATTTTAATTATAATTAATGATTATTAATAAAATATTTTAGTAATTTTGTTTATTAATGTAAACATGCCTTCTACTGCCATGTTAAAATAATAAAAAAACATTAACATTAAAATATTAATCATCTATTAAAGCATTCATGTATTCACAGTATTTTACTGCCATGTTAGAAATAATAAAAATGTTACAATTACAATAAAAACGCTATGATTTTTATTAATGTCTTTGCTTATAATATTGTGATATTTTTCAGACCTTCACACAATATTACGCCTTTAATATCCGATGTCATAATGTTACAAACTTTTCCTCAAAATCTTTTATTTTATGGTAATTGATTATTGTAATGTGGCACTACAATGCCATCATACATATCTGATACTGCTTAAAAATACTTAATATTTTTTGATATTAGATTAGGAATCCAGTTAAAAATGGACTATTTTACCCTTAAAAAGATGAAAAGCCATTAAAATGCTCTTGACTACACTCTATCCTGTTAGCAACCACATTTGTGTGATGACGTTGCTCTTATATATGTGACCCTGGACCACAAAACCAGTCTTATGTTGCACAGGTATATTTGTACCAATAGCCAAAAATACATTGGATGGGTCAAATTTATCGATTTTTCTTTTATGCCAAAAATCATTAGGATATTAAGCAAAGATCATGTTCCATGAAGATAATTTGTAAATTTCCCACTGTAAATATATCAAAACTTATTTTTTCATTAGTAATATGCATTGCTATGATCTTCATTTGGACAACTTTAAAGGTGATTTTCTCAGTATTTAGATTTTTTTGCACCATCAGATTTCAGATTTTCAAATAGTTGTATCTTGGCCAAATATTGTCCTATCCATACATCAACGGAAAGCTTATTTATTCAGCTTTCAGATGATGTATAAATCTAAATTTCGGAAATTTACACTTATGACTGGTTTTGTGGTCCAGGGTCACATATTAGGATGGCTTCAGTTAGGTTTCTGCAATCTCTGGGCTTTACTATCTAGAATATCTGACCTCGTTTTTGCAGTAGAGCAGTGATTGCCTGAGCGCCTGGTTTGCTGACTGACATATCCAGCTTGCCTGCATCCATATCCTGAATTAAAATGCGTGCCGTATCAAAACTGTCGTTCATGGTGGTTGCAATCACACCGGTAGGTCCGCGTTTCACCCAGCCACTGCAGTACAGACCTGCACACAGATCAACACAGATCACAATTATAAGTGGGAGTTAATGAATGTTTTAAAATGTAAACACTCTTCCGTCTTCCGTAACCACAAAGCACCGAACCCACAACTTCCCTCAGGCACCACAGCAAAAACAATGGCCCACTTTTCTTGGTGTGTGTTTGTTCCCGTCACTTTGATGGGATAAATGCAGAGCACAAATTTGAAGTAAAGGTCATCATACTTGGCCGCATACCACATCACTTTATATAGATATATTTGTCAGTACAGCTGGGTGATAGTATGTTTTCAGATTATGAAACTCGTGATGTGTGTTTTTTTTTCCCGGCAGAGTCTCAAAACCAAAAACCACAGGAGACGTTCTTACAAAATTGTTTTTAGACAAGTATAAAAGTATTTTCATCAAGAGACCATTAAATGTAGTTTCCCAATATTATATGTACTAATATGAAAGTATTATTTTAGTATTCTTTATTCTTCTTCTTCAAAATTGTATATGTTTCTTATATTTTGGGCAATAAAATAATTGTAATTATTTTACACACACAAAATTATAATTATTTTATTTAAAAAATAAAGAAAGAAAGAAAGAAAGAAAGAAAAATTGCAAAGTGTTATTACAATTTAAAATAATGTCTTTTAATATACTTTAAAATATAATTAATTCCTGTGATGCAAAGCTGAATTTTCATCAGCTGTTACTCCAGTCTTAAGTGTCACATGATCCTTCAAAAATCATTCTAATATGCTGATTTAATATTACAATTATAAATGTTGAAAACAGTTGTGCTGCCAAATATTTTTTTGAAACCTGTAATTCTTTTTTTTTCAGGATTCTTTGATGTATAACGAGTTAAAAAGAACAGCATTTATTCACAATATAAATCTTTTCTAACAATGTTAATCTATGCTATCACTTGTTATTAATTTAACACATCCTTGGTGAATAAAAGTATCAATTTCTTTCAAAAAAAAAATAGGAAGAATAAAACTTTACTGACCCCAAACTTTTGAACAGTAGTGTATATTGTTAGAAAACCTTTCTATTTTAAATAAATGCTGTTCTTTTTAACCTTTTATTGAGCAAAGAATCCTGAAAAAAAAAGTATCACAGGTTGCAATAAATAAATAAATAAATAAATATTAAGCAGAACAACTGTTTTCAACACTGATAATAAATCAGCATATTAGAATGATTTTTGAAGAATCATAAGACACTGAAGACTGGAGTAATGATTCTAAAAGTGCAACTTTAATTACAGATATAAATTAAATTTGAATGTATATTAATATATAAAAACATTGTTTTAAATTGCAATATTATTTCACAATTTTACATTTTTGCTGCATTTTTGATCAAATGAACACAAACGTCTTTAAAAAAAAAAACATTAAAAATCTTACTGATCCCAAAATTTGGGCAGCAGTGAGTATATAAAAATATATATAAATAATAAAATCAATCTATTTTAAATGTAAGGGGAAAAATAAATAACATAAATATAAATAACAACAGATAGCAATCTGTCAGATCAATCCACACTGCAGTTTCCTTTAGTAGTGGGTGGCTGATGAAAAACAGTAAAAACCATTTGGACCTGAGGGACAAAATGTCTAGCCACAAAAAACCACCTGTCCTCATAAGGCAATAAAATGCATGTCATCCATCAATATTATCGTTTCTTCTCTTGTGGTTTTTGGCTTTAAGCCTCTGCCATTTTCCAGTCCTCCCACCTGCTGTATCCTGCACTCTTCCCATCTCATTGGGCACGATGGCCTTTCGGAGGTCAAAGGGCACAGCAGGGTCAATGGGAATGCTTTTATAGCCGATACTGCTGATGATCAGGCCACAGTCTACGTCCTCCAGTTGACCAGTGGGCTCTGCACGCGCATTCTCACCCGAACCCTGATAGACAACATAGAGACGACACGGACTTCACATCCACCCCAAAACACTCATCTCACAAATGCATGACAATACATCTGAGAGAGAGGAAGTACTGCATATACTGTAAATAAATATCAACAGACGCAAAGCAATATTTTTGGGACTGGACAATATGTTGATTATTTATATTATTTTCTTAATGATATTAATGGTAACATAACATAAAAAACACTTAATATTAAAATGTGGTTTGTATTTAAGTATCATTCCAGGACGTTTGTTCCGCTTCTTGTTTTACAATGCAGAAGTATGAGGGTGATGTAAGATAGCACGAATCATTGTTTTGAATTGGTTCATTTCAAGGAAACTGTTAAACTGGTTTGCAAAACACTCTGAAAAAAACAATTTTTTAATCAAGCTCTCCATTTTAATTAATTGAAACAAAACAGAGTATAAATACATACTGTAGCAGATTCAAAAAATAATAATCAGACACATTTTTTTCTTTTGTTGTTGCAAACTTATGCTTACATTTCTTATGTTAAATAATAATAAAAAAAAATATATATATATATATATATACACACACACACACACGTACATCTCAAAAAATTAGAATATCATGAAAAAGTTAATTGCTTTATTGTAACTCATTTTAAAAAATTACACTTTCATATATTCTAGATTCATTACATGTAAAGTAAAACATTTCAAAAGTTTTTTTTTTAAATTTTGATGATTAGAGCTTACAGCTCACGAAAGTCAAAAATCCAATATCTCAAAATATTAGAATATTAACATTTGAGTTATATTAAATGACCATCCCTACAGTATAAATTCCGGATATCTTCTTCCGGATATATTCTTTGAAACCACACTAATGGGGAAGACTGATGACTTGGCAGTGGTCCAGGAGACAATCATTGACACCCTCCACAAAGAGAGTAAGTCACAGAAGGTCATTACTGAATGGGGTTGCTGTTTACAGAGTGCTGTATCAAAGCATATTAAATGCAAAGTTGACTGGAAGGAAGAAATTGGGTAGGCAAAAGTGCACAAGCAACAGGGATGCCTGAAAGCTTGAGAATGCTGTCGAGTAAAGCCGATTCAAACACTTGGGAGAGCTTCACAAGGAGTAGAATGAAGCCGGAGTTAGCACATCAAGAGTCACCACGCTCAGACGACTTCAGGGAAAGGGCTACCAAGCCACTTCTGAAACAGAAACAATGTCAGAAGCATCTTACCTGGGCTAAGGAGAAAAAGAACTGGACTGTTGCTTAGTGCTCCAAAGTCCTCTTTTGAGATAAAAGTAAATTTTGCATTTCATGTTGAAATCATGGTCCCAGAGTCTGGAGAAAGACTGGAGAGGCACAGAGTCCAAGCTGCTTGAAGTCCAGTGTGATGTCTGCTGGTGTTGGTCCATTGTGTTTTATCAAGTGCAAAGTCAATGCAGCAGCCTACCAGGAGATTTTAGAGCACTTCATGTTTCCATCTGCTGACAAGCTTTATGGAGATGCTGATTTCCTTTTTCAGCATTACTTTAGCTTCTGTCCACAGTGCAAAAACCACTTCCAAGTGGTTTTCTGAACATGATATTATGAGATATATACACACACACACACACACAACACAGTTCTGTTAAAACGTCTGATGCTTTTTTTTTTAATGCTCATCAAAGTTGCATTTATTTGATCAAAAATACAGAAAAGAAGCTGTAATATTATGAAATATTATTGCAATGTAAAATAATGGTTTAGTATTTTAATATACCTTAAAACTTAATTTATTTCTGTGATGCAAAGCTGAATTTTCAGCATCATTACTCCAGTCTTCAGTGTCACATGATCCTTCAGGAATCATACTAATATGCTGCTTTATTTTTAATATTGCAGTTTTTGCAGCTTAATGTTTTTTTGGAACCTGTGATATTTTTTTTATGATTCTTTTGATGAATAAAAAGTAAAAAAGAACAGCATTTATTTAAAAAATAAATAAATAAATAAATAAATCTTTTGTAATAATATACATGATTTGAGGTGGGTAATTTTTAATTTTTTTTAATTAGTTAAATTAAATAGTTAAGTTAAATTAATAAAAAGTGATGGTACAGACTTAAATTGTTAGAAAATAATTTTATTTTGAATAAATGCTGTTCTTTTGCTCTTTTTATTCATCAAAGAATCCTGAAAAGTATCTCAGTTTCCAAAAAAATGTTTAAAAATCATCGTATTGTCAAAAAATCATAATGATTTCTGAAAGATGTGACAGAGTAATGTGACAGAGTAATGGCTGATGAAAATTTGGTTTTGGATCACACGAATAAATGATGTTATGGTATATTAAAATAGAAAACCGTTATTTAAAATTGTACATTATTTTACATTAATACAGTTTTTTTCCTGTATCCTGATGAGCAAAAGAAACTTTTAAAGAAACTTTTTAAAGAAACGTCTTTAAAAAAAATGTATTTTTATATATTTATTATTATTTATATATATATATATATATATATATATATATATATACACACATACATATTATATGATTTTGCCAATGATTTTTTTCATGAGGAATATTTGTATTGTGCTCATTGAAAGTGAATAATGTGGATGAACCACTCAAATTAAGACCACAAACTTGTATCAGTTGTACTCAGGAACAAATTGGCTGAGCCAGGATGCCTTTTTTGTGTGGAGTTTACATGTTCTCCCCGTGTTTGCATGGGTTTCCTCCAGGTACTCCGGTTTCACCCACTGTGGCGACCCCTGATAAAGGGAGCAAGCGGAAGAAGAAAGAGAGCAAAACACTTTCCCACGTCACCAATTCAAGCATGTTTTTATGGCAGACTGAACATCTGATAACATCATCATTATTTTCTCTCAGTTGTTTCTGGACTTTCCAGACTGAAGATGGAGCCAAAAAAAAAAAAAAACAATCTTGTTCCGTAATTATCTCTAAGAATCATAAACAACTCCAAAAAAACCATTAAGGCAAAGGATTACTAGAACAAATATGTGGCAGAGCCAGTCCTGCAGGTTTAACTCATCGTTTAAAAGGAGAAGTAAACAAAAATTTACAGATAATTTACTCGCCCCCTTGCCCTTGTTCATGTTTTTCTTTCTTCAGTCCTAAAGAAATTATGTTTTTTGAGGTAAACATTTCAGGAATGTTCTCCATATAGTGGACTTCTATGGTGCCTGCGAGTTTGAACTTCCAAAATGCAGTTTAAATGCGTCTTCAGAGGGCTCTAAACGAGGCGAGGAAGAAGGGTCTTATCTACCAAAACGACAGCTTATTTCCTAAAAAAATTTAGCTTCAAATGCTTGTCTTAAATAGCTCTGCAATGTGCATGCGTAGTATATGAACCTCCTGTTCAATACAAGTTAAAAAGCTCCCATTTAATCATCCCACATCGCTGTTTTACCTTTCTTGGTAAAGCGCGTTTGACCATCTTTGTACGTTCACTTTGTAAACACTGCGTCGGTACTTCTGCAGTGATGGAGGATGAATTTGAAGTTGGAAGACAAAATGAGATGGGAGTTTTTCGACATACCCTAACTGTATCGACCCGGAATGCACATAGTCAGGGCCGCATTAAGACCTCACGGGGCCTCGGGGTTATGACTTACTGCAGGGCCCCCCCATCACAATAATGATATATATCATTTTTGTTACCAATTTTAGTATCACAAAAAAACTTGCTTGCTGAAGACAAGTTAACAGTGACAACTTACAATAGTGAAAAAAAAATACAAAATTTAGTGATTCAGTCAAGGACAGTGAGTGATTTCTTTGTAATGTTTGACACAAATGGCAACAGCAGCTAGAGCCCTGCATTTCAGCCCGAGCCTGACGGGCCCTGACTTTTTTTACGCCAATTTTCACGTCATAGCTCAGACGTGGGCTGGGCTTCGGGCCTGTTTTAGGCTTTATTTTATAAAAGCACCATTAATGTTTTGTTGATATTTTGAGTGCACACGAATAAAAGCAGACCCCTATAGTTCTGAATGATGTATTACCTTTATGAGCAAAAATGATGGAATATTTTACATTGTTTCCACTCTCTGCACAAATGATTGGAGATGTGCATAATAGCACACATTTATCTAGGTTTAACATTAATAATATTGTTTTATACTTGAACTGTTTAATATCTATTGATTTTATTTTAGGCAAGTCGTGATGATTTGAGAAGGTAAAATTGATCAAACAGATTATGTGGGGGGCATGGTGAGGCTTTGGCGATCAGTGCTACCCATGGCCTGTCAATCTACTCCACAGCCAATCACACGCCCCCTCCTTGCTTGTGCACCGGGACTTCATCCCAACCTAGCCAAATGGTTAATACGGCCCTGCACATAATTTGTGCACATAATTTACACAGAGCTAGACAAGACAAGCATTTGGGGTTAAAAAGTATATAAATTGTACATTTATTTTAGAAAATAACCAATGTTTCGCTAGATAAGAACTTTTTTTCTGGGCTCGGATCCTTTAGAGCCCTTTGAAGCTGCATTTAAACTGCATTTTGGAAGTTCAAACTCGCAGGCACCTTAGAAATCCACTATATGTTTCCTCAAAAAGCATAATTTCTTTACGACTGAAGAAAGACAGACAAGAAAATCTTGGATGACAAGGTGGTGAGTAAATTATCTGTAAATTTTTGCTCTGGAATTGAGTTTCACATCCACTCTGGAAGCAAAATGACACCTTGCACTTAAAAATAGCACATTCAGTTAGAATTTTGCAGTAAAACAAACAAAATATGTGAAAATGACCTATTTTACTCTTAGGTCTTAAAGGGTTAATTATTGCTAAACATTTTTTGGTCTCTTGTTTCTCATTTTCCTCTTGACAATACCCCATAGATTCTCTATGGGGTTCAGGTCTGGTGAGTTTGCTGGCCAGTCAAGCACACCAACACCATGGTCATTTAACCAACTTTTGGTGCTTTTGGCAGTGTGGGCAGGTGCTAAATCCTGCTGGAAAATGAAATCAGCATCTTTAAAAAGCTGGTCAGCAGAAGGAAGCATGAAGTGCTCTAAAATCAACACCAGCAGAAGACACTGCACCCCAAATCATCACAGACTGTGGAAACTTAACACTGGACTTCAAGCAACTTGGGCTATGAGCTTCTCCACCCTTCCTCCAGACTCTAGGACCTTGGTTTCCAAATAAAATACAAAACTTGCTCTTATCTGAAAAGAGGACTTCGGACCACTGGGCAACAGTCCATTTCTTTTTCTCCTTAGCCCAGGTAAGACGCTTCTGACATTGTCTGTGGTTCAGGAGTGGCTTAACAAGAGGAATACGACAACTGTAGCCAAATTCCTTGACACGTCTGTGTGTGGTGGCTCTTGATGCCTTGACCCCAGCCTCAGTCCATTCCTTGTGAAGTTCACCCAAATTCTTGAATCGATTTTGCTTGACAAGCCTCTCAAGGCTGCGGTTCTCTCGGGTGGTTGTGCATCTTTTGTGCATCATCGTTTTTCTTCCACACTTTTTCCTTCCACTCAACTTTCTGTTAACATGCTTGGATACAGCACTCTGTGAACAGCCAGCTTCTTTGGCAATGAATGTTTGTAGCTTACCCTCCTTGTGAAGGGTGTCAATGATTGTCTTCTGAACAACTGTCAGATCAGCAGTCTTCCCCATGATTGTGTAGCCTAGTGAACCAAACTGAAAGACTATTTTGAAGGCTCAGGAAACCTTTGCAGGTGTTTTGAGCTGATTAGCTGATTGGCATGTCACTATATTCTAATTTGTTGACATAGTGAATTGGTGGGTATTGTTAAACGTGAGCCAAAATCATCACAATTAAAAGAATCAAAGACTTAAACTACTTCAGTCTGTGTGCACTGTATTTAATACACAAGTTTCACAATCTGAGTTGAATTACTGAAATAAATTAACTTTTCCACGACATTCTAATTTTTTGAGATTATTGCACCTGTAGTTTTTGATCAATTTAATGCATCCTTGCTGAATAAAATAACATTTCTTTAAAAAAAAAGTTAATGACCCTAAACTTCTTAATAGTGGTGTATACTGTGAAATGGCTGAAATATATTTTAATAATTGTAAAATATTTTAATAAATAAGTTTTGATATATTTTATTTTAAAATAAAAGTCAATTATTTGCAGTTAACTTTTTTTTTTGCACATTTACCTCAAGCTTATTAAGAGCCAATCGGATTCCAGTAGCTCTTTTCCCACCAGCCCCCGCCAGAACCTCCACAGGACTGCGAAAGAAGCGGAAACCCCAGCATTTCTCAGCTTTATCATCTCCTCCTTCTTTTACGGCTTTCATCATCAACTCCGTCAGTCTTTTTCTTGGTCTGGGCATGTCTAATTATAACACACACACACACACATTAATGCTTTCCAATGCTAATCCTCAAAACATGCAATGAATCTATTACTCCATCTGAAGCCCTATTCAGCAGGGTATTAGGAAACTTGCAGAGGAATGCATTGGGGAATGAAGTCACTCTGTGTAAAACCTGTTAAGACCTATTCAAAAAGTTGCATCACGAATTTACCCAGAAATCACCCAGAAAGTTTCATAATGATAATGTCTATATAATAGACACTCACTCACTGTATGGTATGTATGACAGTGATTTGATAAGGCTCTGATGTAAAAAGGAAGTGTGAGAACAATTTATATTTTACGATACCTAGTGTTTATTTGAATTTAACTTAATCTTTTCCTGTGATGCAAATACAGGAAACACACTGACCAAAATTATAAACACAACACTTTTGTTTTTTTGCCCCCATTTTTCATGAGCTGAACTCAAAGATCTAAGACTTTTTCTATGTACACAAAAGGCCTATTTCTCTCAAATATTGTTTACAAATCTGTCTAAATCTGTGTTAGTGAGCACTTTTCCTTTGCCAAGATAATCCATCCACCTCACAGGTGTGGCATACCAAGATGCTGATTAGACAGCATGATTATTGCACAGGTGGGTCTTAGGTTGGCCACAATAAAAGGCCACTCTAAAATGTGCAGTTTTACTGTATTTGGGGGGTCCGGTGGGGGTCCGAAAACCAGTCAGTATCTGGTGTGACCACCATTTGTCTCACACAGTGCAACACATCTGCTTCGCATAGAGTTGATCAGGTTGTTGATTGTGGCCTGTGGAATGTTGGTCCACTCCTCTTCAATGGCTGTGCTGGATATTGGCAGGAAATGGAACACGCTGTCGTATACGCTGATCCAGAGCATCCCAAACATGCTCAATGGGTGACATGTCCGGTGAGTATGCTGGCCATGCAAGAACTGGGATGTTTTCAGCTTCCAGGAATTGTGTACAGATCCTTGCAACATGGGGCCGTGCATTATCATGCTGCAACATAAGGTGATGGTCGTGGATGAATGGCACAACAATGGGCCTCAGGATCTCATTACGGTATCTCTGTGCATTCAAAATGCCATCAATAAAATGCACCTGTGTTCGTTGTCAATAACATACACCTGCCCATACCATAACCCCACCGCCACCATGGGCCACTCGATCCACAACGTTGACATCAGCAAACCGCTCACCCAAACGACACCATACACGCTGTCTGCCATCTGCCCTATACAGTGAAAACCGGGATTCATCGGTGAAGAGAACCTCTCCAAAATTTCCCAGTTTATGCAGAAATTCTTTGGTTATGCAAACCGATAGTTGCAGCAGCTGTCCGGGTGGCTGGTCTCAGATGATCTTGGAGGTGAACATGCTGAATGTGGAGATCCTGGGCTGGTTTGGTTACACATGGTCTGTGGTTGTGAGGTTGGTTGGATGTACCTTTGGAGACGGCTTATGGTAGAGAAATGAACATTCAATTCACGGGCAACAGCTCTGGTGGACGTTCCTGCAGTCAGCATGCCAATTGCATGCTCCCTCAAAATTGTGACATCTGTGGCATTGTGCTGTGTGATAAAACTGCACATTTTAGAGTGGCCTTTTATTGCGGCCAGCCTAAAGCACACCTGTGCAATAATCATGCTGTCTAATCAGCATCTTGATATGCCACACCTGTGAGGTGGATGGATTATCTCGGCAAAGGAGAAGTGCTCACTAACACAGATGTGTTAGCAATTTGAGAGAACAGTATTTGAGAGAAATGGGCCTTTTGTGTACATAGAAAAGTCTTAGATCTTTGAGTTCAGCTAATGAAAAATGGGGGCAAAAACAAAAGTGTTGCATTTATAATTTTAGTCAGTGTTCATAATCTTATTTAAAACAATTGGTGAAAAAAAAAGTTGTAATTTATTCCCATGCATGCTAGTCATCAGTCTGTCTCTCTATCTTCATGATAAGATTAAAGTACGTGTCTGGACGTGCTAAGTAGTTAATGTAAATTATTGTTTTCTCAAGAAACATCCCAGACATGTTTCACTGACAGCTCAGCTCAAAGGCTCTCATTTATATTATTTCTGGACATTACTTTTAGTGATTTTAGAATGTTTAGAATAAAAAAATCTGAGTTTTGACTGTTACTGCACAACTCCAAATCAATAGTTTTAGACACGTAAGACTTTTTTTAATGTTTTTAAAATAAGTCTATTCTGCTCACCAAGGCTGCTTTTACTTGATGCAAAATACAGCAAAAACAGTCAAACTGAGAAATATTTTTACAATGTAAAATAACTGTTTTCTATTTGAATACACTACCAGTTAAAAGTTTTTGAACAGTAAGATTTAATGTTTTTTTTTTTAAAAACTCTCTTCTGCCCACCAAGCCTGCATTTTTTTTTATCCAAAGTAAAACAAAAAGAGTCAAATTTTGAAATATTTTTACTATTTAAAATAAATGTCTCCTATGTGAATATATTTAAAAATGTAATTTATTTCTGTGATCAAAGCTGAATTATCAGCATCATTACTCCAGTCTTCAGTGTCACATGATCCTTCAGAAATCATTCTAATATGCTGATTTGCTGTTTAAGAAACATTTTTATTATTATTATCTGAAATAGAAAGCTTTTTGATGCTAAAATTTCTGCTTTGCCAACAAAGGAAAAAAAATGCATTTCTACTGCAATTTTAAATAATTAAAATAATATTTTAATATTACTGCTTTTTGCGGTATTTTTGCTTTCTAAACTACAAGGGGCAGAAAAGGACTCTTTTCTCAACCTTTCATCTCATTAGGAAAGTTTTGGTATTCACAATGCACTTGTGATTCACCATTTTTAAGTTGTTTTCTTTCAGTTTTGGATTTCTAATTGGATTTCTAATCATGCGTCTTAGACTCACCACCTCAGATAAACAAAATAAACAATCCTATTTTCTGGCGCCTTGTGTACTCATTTTAAAGTCTTTCACTTTCAAATAAACAGTACAATTATACAATATATTTCATGAGGGTTTTTTCATTATGCCTAGTTTTTTTCTCACGCATTTTAAAATTTGGCCAACAGGTTCTTCCACTTTATTTTCCAAATTCAGAGCTCTCACTCAAATGGTTTTCATTCACTTTGAGGAAGTGAAGCAAGAAACTCTTACCTCAATGGTACATGTGACACTGAAAAGCTTCTTTTTTTTTCTGTTAAGTTTAGGATTTTTTAGGATTTAGGAGATGCATACACTCAGATTAATGAGGCCTACAATCAATCAGTTCCAAAAAGAAATATAAAACCTGTACTAAACAAATTGAAGTATAGCATGATTTATAGCAAGAAATTTATAAGCAATTTGTTTGTAGGCTTGTCATCTTTACAGTACGAGTATAACAAGGTGGAAAAGAAATTGCAAAAACAGCACAAAAATTATACAATTATTTGGACAGTGAGCAAAGTCAGTAAGTTCTAGTCCAATGTGATAACATTAACTAGCAATTTTAAGGGGAAAAAAGATGAAACATCAAATTATTTTTGTGGAAACCATGATACACTGTTTGATGGGTTCTTTGGAAAGTTCAAAAGAACGTGTGCGGCGTGTGTAGACATGGTGTTTGGCTGGTCACAATAAAAGGCCACTCTAAAATGTGCAGTTTTATCAACAGCAAAATTCCACAGATGTCGCAAGTTTTGAGGGAGCGTGCAATTGGCATGCTGACTGCAGGAATGTCCACCAAAACTGTTGCCCATAAATTGAATGTTCATTTCTCTACCATAAACCATCTTCAAGGGTGTTTCGGAGAATTTGGCAGTACATCTAACCGGCCTCACAACCGCAGACCACATGTAACCACACCAGTCCAGGACCTCCACATCCAGCATCTTCACCTCCAAGGTGATGTGAGACCAGCCACCCGGACAGATGCTGCAACAATCGGTTTGCATAACCAAAGAATTTCTGCACAAACTGTCAGAAACCATCTCAGGGAAGCTCATCTGCATGCTCGTTGTCCTCGTCGGGGTCTCAACCTGACTGCAGGTCGTTGTCGTAACCAACCTGAGTGGGCAAATACTCACATTCAAAGGCGCCTGGCACTTTGGAGAGGTGTTCTCTGCATGGATGAATCCCGATTTTCACTGTACAGGGCAGATGGCAGACAGCATGTATGGTGTCGTGTGGGTGAGCGGTTTGCTTATGTTACCGTTGTGGATTGAATGGCCCATGGTGGCGGTGGGGTTATGGTATGGGCAGGTGTATGTTATGGACCATGAACACAGGTGCATTTTATTGATGCCGTTTTGAATGCACAGAGATACTGTGACGAGATCCTGAGGCCCACTGCCATTCATCCATGACCATCACCTCATGTTGCAGAATGATAATGCACGGCCCCATGTTGCAAGGATCTGTACACAATTACTGGAAGCTGAAAACATCCCAGTTCCTGCATGCCCAGCATACTCACCGAATATGTCTCCATTGAGCATGTTTGGGATGCTCTAGATTGTGAACAATATTTGAGAGAAATAGGCCTTTTGTGTACATAGAAAAAGATATTTGAGTTCAGCTCATGAAAAATGGAGGCAAAAACAAAAGTGTTGTGTTTTTAATTTTGATCAATGTCGATTAAAAGCAGGACAGTCTAATAAAATATGTTTGACAGAAAGAACATGCACTGAGTATAATGAATTATGATGTTGAATTATGTTTGAAACTAATAGAAAATAAAAAACAGTCGCCCAACTTGAGTGCTGACTAAAAGAGCCCAAACATCTGTTGATGTTTTCTGTGAAACTGCACACGTCCATCTAGTCTGGATGCAGCTGACAAACAACAGACCTACATTTGTTTTTGTATAGCTTCTAAAAGGACATAGTCCTTGAGCTGCATTGAGTAAACATAAAAGGAGTAGTAGGAAAGGTAATCAAAGCAAAGCTTATCAACACCACATGTTGGAACATCCCAAAAAAGAAAACAAAAGTAAAGATGTGTTTCCCCTAGCTTCACAGCTTTGGGGGGGTGTCGGGGAGTAGGGTTTGGGGGGCAGAAAATTTTTCAGTACTTTACTCTCTGTATAATAACAAAACCATTTATTTCAGTGGAAAAAAAGAGAGTCCAAAACTCCTCATTTTCAACATTTTAAACAATAGGACCCTACAATTTCTTTCTTTCTTTTTTTTTCAGAAATTGTTTTAATTTTTGTGATAATCAAATAAAAGCATTAAACATTTATCTATTTTGAATCAAATGAAAACTAAACCCTTTTATTTTCTGCCAAACAAACAGAGGTTTACTGTTAAAATTAATACATGGAAGAACATTTGTGTGAATATTCTGTCAAAAAAGTTTTAATAATAATTGTTAGATTAATTGTATAGATTTTTTTTCTACAAATAAGTGATTAATCTGGTTGTAATATTTATTTTTATCATTTAATTGTTTTATTTAAATTGGCCAGAAACATGAAATGACTCTCACAGCAGCTCTGGAGATGAAGTTAATGAAACGCAGAGGCCGAAAATCACCGTGAGCCTCACGTGTGCTTCTGTATTTGTGTAGTAAACAAAACCATATTTCCGCCATTCATACATACAGATCCAAGCGGAACATGCAGGATTCATATCTAAACCTTCTTTTTGCATTTTAATATTCACAGACATTAGTCCATATCGCAAATGATGTGACAGATCAAAGTTGATTTATTCATCCAAAAATTTATGAATTCCATGGCATTAGAGTAATAGAGTACATTCCGTTTTTATGAATGGACTCCGCGATCCCGTCCACGTTTTCACAGAGGAGAAATTTTAGACGCACGTCCATGTAGAGACAGAATTTACATGCCGTCGTGTAAATGAGTCTTATCTAGAGAAATGATCTGTCAGTTTTTTCGAAAAATAAAAATTTGTATACTTTTTAAGCACAAAAGCTTGTGTAGCACAGGCCCTAGGATGCGCGTTTACGATGCTACGAATTAGTGATGGGTCGTTCTTAAACAATTCGTTCATTTTGAACGAATCTTTAAAGTGACTCGGGAAGAACGAGTCATCTCAGGGAGTGATTCGTTCAGTCGCGCAACATCCTATCACGTTCTGTACAAGAATTAGTTTCGAAGACTCAAAACTGGTGACTCGAGAGATGAACTAATCAATTCTTTTTCCGGCTCATACTGCATTGGTTGAGCTTATGGGGCTGTCACGTGATGAACGAACAATTTAAACCCTATAGTTTCTTACAGCATCATAGTTGTGTCTTGTTTGTAGTGTGATCAACGTTTGTGTAGGCAGTAGATGTATTTGGGAAGTAACACATAACATTTTAATTATATTTTGTTAAAATGAACGAAACTAACAAAATGACTTGAACTTCCCATCACTACTACGAATCACGTCCAAGTTCATCGTCTGTGTTCTCCGGCTCAAAAAGGTAGAGTATGGTGAAAAACTCCATTTTATTTTCTCCTACAACTTCATAATCGTCCGACATCTTTGCACCTTTTTGTTTGTAAACAGTGTTTGACTTACTTGCACTTTCTTAGTCTTTGCTCTTTCGCTTTGTAAACATTGGGTCTGTAGTTCCGCCTACGTTCCACATGACCTTTCGATATGATTCAATAGTACGTAGCGTAGCTGGGATCATTTAGAGCCCTTTGAAGCTGCATTTAACCTACATTTTCGAAGTTCAAAATCGGGGCACCAGTGAAGTCCATTATATGGAGAAAAATCCTGAAATTTTTCCTCAAAAACCATAATTTCTTCACGACTGAAGACAGAAAGACGTGAACATCTTGGATGACAAGGGGGTGAGTATTATTTGTGAATTGTTGTTCTGGAATTGGACTTCTCCTTTAAATGACTTTTGTTGTGATCAGGTACTACATAGAAAATAAAATTAAATAAAATTAACTTGACCTTCAAGGGGGGAGGGCCGCCCCCCCAAATATAATGGCAGGGGAAACACTGGACCCTTTGGTCTGGAAACCAAGAATTGCCAGATATGAATTGTTTGACACTGATTTTTTCAAAAGATGTACCTTAAAATCAGTCAATGTGATTTATTAAATTACATTATTTTAAACATTGCAGTGCTTTTATAGTAGTTTTATGTTTTTATTTCTGGAGCTCAAGTACTATCATTACCTCCTGACCTCCTTTTTGGCTGAAAGCCAGGTGAAAGCCAGGGGATTGGATTGAGATAAGGGTTATTTTCAGGTGAATAAAACCCTTTGATCTGTTTTTCTGACATGTTTTGACATGTTTTTACCTTTCAAAGCTTCTGCGATGCCCTCAAAGTCTGTGGGCAGCATATCAGCCCTGGTGTTTGGTAGATTGACCATCTCTCTGAGTTCCTGATAAGATGAGCAAAAATAAACAGTTGTTATTCCCTGCAGCATTTTAGACTCATTTCGAAACCTTTCACTTAAAAAATACTTAATTATATGTTATAGTTAATTAGGGTTGCAATACATAGTTTTTTTCCCATGCTTTTTAAAATTCCATCAACAGGTTCTTCCACTTTATTTTCCAACTCCACTGGTGGTTTTTATTCACTTTGAGGGAGTGAGTGTCATACCTTGATGGTACATGCGATTTGAAGAGGCCCTCGTCGGCCTACGAGCAAAACCCTTCGCACTTTACTGCTTGCCAACGCATCTAGTGCATTCTGAGTAATATCTGTTTCCTGTAAGCAGGTTGTAGAGGGGATAAAAGCCGGATCCACATTACTGAAGACATGGCAAAACAATCAAAACAGGAAAGGGTGGCTTATTTAGGTAAAAGCATGTTCTTGAGTCATTACAGAAATGTAATTTATCTTATCTTATCAGCTCACATAAGAGAAATAGTTCACCCAAAAAAGATTTACTGACAATTTACTCATCCTTGTGGGTTTGAGATTGATTCATGAGTAAAATCAAAAATTTGATGGGAAACAGTACATACATAAAAATGTATTTATAACTGAAATAACTATTCCCTAAACTACTACAAACCAGTTTACATCCAGTACTCATGCATATATCATAGGTCTCTCTAGGGCTGTGACAGCTGCAATGACAACCGTGCCAACAAGCATAAAATACAGTGTTTCTGCAACAATTATTCTGCCGTGGCCGTGATTAGTGTCCTCGGCGGCAGCAGCAGGGAGCGCAAGTGCCTTCGCAGCTGCTGGAAGAGATCTGCGTTCATACGCACACAATAGGCTAAAGCTTGCAAAGCTCTAGGAAAAGTAATTACCATGCATGTGTTGGGGGGGGAAATAAGTAGATACTTGAATGAATTATTAATAAACTAGTGTTTTCTGAGCCAGTGTTGCAAAGATGACGATCCTGACTCGTATCTGCTCATTTGACATGCCTTTAGAGAGAAATGCATCTCTATGGATTTTATAATGAAAGAGTTTTTTTTTTTTTCGATTTGAATTTTTTAAAGTAGTAAAGTAATAATTTAAAGCTTTCTATAGATATATTTATCCTGACTGTAAGGCAAGTATTCGCTGAGTTTCGTTTTATTTCTGTGCAGCGCTCCTGTTCAACACCGAGACATCAAAAAGCGCGTCTTGTTTGTTTTCTTTATTTTTGCAAAAGCACAACATTTTGTTGATATTGTGAGTGCACGCAAATATAATTAGACCCTTTATAGTTCCGGATGATATATTACGCTTACCTTTATGAGCAAAGATTATGGCGTATTTTAATTTTGCAAGTGATTGTGCTGGCGCCTCCATGTCCTGCAAAGCGCATTTAGCTTCCACTCTCCAACAAACGATTGTATGCACATAATAGCGTGCATTTATCTAAGTTAAACATTTAAAATAACACTGTGATATGCTTGAAGATTTTATTTTAGGGAAGTCGTGATGATTTGAGAAAGCAAAATTGATCAAACATAGGCTGTGATCAACTCATTGCCTGCCTCTTGCCGCTTGGTTGTTACTTTAAAAAGCAAAAACCTTAATTTAACAAACAAAAAATGTTCCAAACATATTTCTAACACCACGCCACCAACAGTAGTTGGTCCAGAAAAAAATCTGCCAGCGTCACAGCCCAAGGTCTCTCAAATCTTAATAAAATAAACACAGTGGGTGCAGACCTTTAGCACGTCCAAAGGAGCCAGCAGTATTCGAGCCACATCAAGAGCCACATTTCCTTGACCAAGAATCACAGCTGTCTCACATGCAAGATCAGGATGCATCTGAAAATTAAAGGAAATTACAGACGAAACATTATTTGAATGACAGAATTGTTTAGACATATGGAATAATCAGTGGGACTGACGACTGACAAAGGAAAATTTCACCTCTTTATTTCTGGGCAGTCCATTGTACCATCCGACGAAGTCTTTAGCTGGGAAAACACCAGCTAAATCTTCACCAGGAATTCCCATTGACCGATTGCCTTCAGCTCCATAACTCTGGGAAAAAACAGATGGTGCAGAGGATGATTACATCATGGACCAAAATAAACTAAATAACATAATTAGGGTCCAAGCACCATATTATCATTTTTCTTCCGCTGCTTCTTCCGTTCGTGTCTACGGCAGTCCATAGAACCACTTGTGGGAAAGTTGTGAAATTTGGCACACTGGTAGAGGACAGTCTCAACATTAACCACAACAAATTTGAAGTCCCTAACTCAAACTCTTGAGTTTCACTCATGTTTGTGCTAGTAACTTTTGATCCGTACGGCACAGAATGAAAATTCTTTTTTTTTCTCTGAATCCTTGGCTCATGCCGAGTCGAAATTAAAATGAACAAATCGTGAGCTTTAGTTTTTTTTTTCTATAATTTGTAGTTTGTAAAAAACCTACTCTTTCGAACTCGTCCTAGACAGTTTGTTTGATTTTTGCCAAAATTGTCTCAGATCATCTTCAGACCATGCAGGCAAAAAGTAATAGAATTCAAGTTGATTAGTCAAACCGTTGTCAAATAATGGACAAACAATGTTTTCCAAAAAAATGTGCAAAAATGAATGTAAGGCTATATCTCAGCAACGATTTGGCGTATTGCGACCAAACTTGGTGTGTGTTATAACAAGCATGACCTGAGGCTACCTACAGTGTTTCAGTGCAGTGCCACGTAGTGGTCAGGAAATATGAAAAATGGCTATTTTTGCTTATAAATTCTCAATGGTTTGGGCAAAAATCACAAAACTGGTCTCTTTAGATCTGGTGCATCATGCCGATTTTCACCAAATTTGACTCGGATCATCTTCAGACCATGCTGGCAAAATGTTATGGATTTCGTGTCGATATATGAAATGGTTTTCGTTTAACGCATCAACAAATTTGTTGGAAAGATGCCAAACTGCATCTGAGGCTGCATCTCCGCAAAGCTTTGACACATTTACACCAAACTTTGTACGCGCCAATAACTGCTAATAACTGCTAATAACTTCTGCACTAGCTGGATTAGCCTATTGTAATGAAACTGGTTTAAAAACATTCCTTGGGTCATGCCGACAACATACATACCAACTACACCATAGTTGACCATTTTGATTAATGTACAAAACCTACTAGTTCAAACTCCTCCTGGACCGTTGATCCGATTTTCACCAAACTGGCAACAATATGTGCATCAAACCATGTGGGCCATCATGTCTAAGACTTTTACAGTAAAAATGCAAGAAATTTACTATTCAGTTATCATGCTTTTAGAAGATTGTTATCTTTTTGGGGGGGTTTTCATCAAAAAAAAGCAAAAAAAACAACAAAGTCTTCAATGACGTCAAGCAAAAAAAAACCAACAGTCTTACGTTAAAGATTTAATGCGTGAAGAAGATTTTTTTATGTCTGTTTATATTTTTTTATTAACAGACAGGTATTTTGGCAGGTTTAGGACTGCTGTGAACAGAGCTTTTGATATTCTTCATATTCTGTGCACTGATTAGTTTGCACAAGTAACAAATAGTAAGACGCTACAGGGCTGTTACCAATCAGAATTAACAAAATTTGTGTTTGCAAAGCAGAAATAGCACAGAATTTGCATCTGAAGTGGCATTTACACAGACTGTTTAATGCCTGACATGAATGCAGCTAAACTGCAGTTACAAATGCATAAATAACAATTTGACATTTAAAAAACAAAACGTTGAATACTGCTATTTGAAATGATTTTGAGGAAAAAAAGGGAACATATACGTTAAATATAAACCTAAAATCACAGCATGAGTGAATCATTCATTCAAACAATTCATTCAGACAGCTGATTGATTCTGTATTGAAACACTGTCGTATGGAAACCCATTTCCGCCACTGAATAAAAATATAAAAAAGGTAATTGCGACTTTTTATCTCACAGAACTGTGACTTTATATCTTGCAATTGCGAGTTTGTATCTTGCAATTCTGACTTTATTTTTACTGACAATTCTGACTCGTCGCGAGTTTATGTCAACCTTTTTTCTCACAACTGCGAGTTTATATCTCACAATTCTGACATTTTTCAGAACTTGCAATTGCGAGTTATGAAATCCAATTTTGAGGGAAAAAACAGGTATGTTCTCAGAACTGTACGTTTATATCTCACAATTCTGACTTAATAACTTCCAATTGCATGTATAAAGTCCGAATTGTGAAATATAAACTCGCAATTCAGAGAAAAAGAGTCAGAACTGTGAGTTTACAGTATTATTTTCATTGACGAAATAGAGCAAAAACTTCTATCTAAAAAAATAATGAATATAAACTTTTTGTTTATTAAACAGTTTTATAAAATCAATATCACATTTGCAATCATACCATTTGGAGAAAACCTGTATTCTTTGTGTGATTTTAACTATATCAGATGATGTAAATATAAAAAGCACAAGAAGTAATATGGAGACATATAGTAATTTGCCCCCTTGTCTTGAATTTTAGAAGAATTCTAAATGTATTTTAACTACTAAACCACACAGAGTACAGACTAAATTCGGTGACCTTAATCTGACCTGCATCTTAAAGTGTATGCATGCCTCTGGTTTTTGTTTTGTCATGTGGTATACTTGATAAAGTCAAATCCCATGTTGCTTAACAAACAATTACATTACTATCACAGACAATATTATACACTCTTAACCCGAATTAGTTGACTTTACTAGAAAATTGCGTGGAAACCCGTTGCACTAAACAAGATTAGTTTTTACAAATCTAAAACTAAACGGGTTAAGCTTTGTAAACATAAAAATGTTAGTGGGTGCAACAGACAAATCAGGTTTGCATTAGTAGTCTTTACTGAAAACCATTAGTTCACACTATTTTTTTTTTTTTGGTGTACAATTTATATTAAAAAATCTTATTGAATATTAATTCTATTGATAAATGATATATTACATAATGCCTTAAAATTAAGAAATAATACTAGTTAAAGAAATAAACTAACCGCATTCCAATGTTTTTATTGCTCATAAAAACAAGCAGTACAGTGTATTCCTCCATGTATGAACTTGTCATACAAAAGACAAGTAACATTTTTTTGACATACAATTCTTATTTGCTAGTCAACAACTGTACAGATTGCTTACAGTAACATGAACACATAGTATTCAACAATATGCCATATCCCTCTGAATGACTAAACATGCATTGAAACTAGATAAGCATTAAAACTTGAGTCAACTCTTTGAAACAAAGATGACTCCTGTGAATTTTAAACATTTTTACCACAGAAAACTGGTACAATTTAACTCTTTATTTTCTCTTTTAACCTCTTTCTCTTTTAACCTCTTTCAATTTAACTGGTTTAATTTAACTTACAGCAATGACAGGATATTTGGAACAAGAGAATCACCTCAGAGATTAATTGTGCACATCAAGAACAGTAAACAGCCACTCCTGTCAAAATTAAATTGCAAGCTGGTTCTTTAATGTAACCTGGGCTTCAAGTCAGTGTGGCCCAACATTAGAAGTACCTGCTGGATGAACTGAAATGTGTTCTTCATTGGTTTGGGGTAGCTTAGATGAAGTGCATATGTAAGTCCAAAGAGAAGGCACATAGCCTTTGGCAAGTCTTTAATGCTTTTCATCACAACTTCTCCCTCGATGACAATCTTAAATGAGGCTGGATTGAGATGCAGAGAGGACGGAGACACAGCACCTTCACGCTCAACAAGGAGGATTCCAAGGTCAAGGTCTTGGAACACATGATCATCAGCAGAGTCCTAACAACAGAACACATTCAAGACATTAGTCATTAAATAACTATTAATTATGTTAAACAAATAGTCTAATGTATGAATTGGTTATGACTGCTTTTTCAACACTTCATTAAAAGGGTTAGTTAAAAAAAAAAAAAAAAAAAAAAATATCACTCACACGGTCAAAAGTTTGGGATCAGTAAGACTTGTAATGCTTTTATTAATTAATGCTTATATTTACTTGATCAAAAATACAGAAAAAAACAGTAATATTGCAAAATGTTTTTACAATACTCTTTATAAACTCACCGATTCACGTTGTTTTCAAAGATTAACCGTTGGCGCGTCTCTTCAGTGAAGCAGCTCTGTTCACGCGACCTGCTTCAAAAAGCCCCTCCCCCTTTTCAAAAACGTAACATACTGAGTGATGTCTTCTTAACTTGATCAGTGTAGTCAATTATTTGTCTAAATAGTGCAAACAACTACTATTTTTTAGCAGTGACAACTTTTTTTAAAAAAACAATAAAGAATACGTAATGACTGCTTACATTTTTTGGTTTAGACAAAATCCGGGTTAAGAGTGTACCCCAGTGGCGTGATGTGTATCACCCCCGTACACCAAGACAACAACTGTGCCATCTTACTGCCATTTCCTTCCTGGCCCTCCACTCCACATCCGCACAACCCTAATTAAAACTCCTATTCCCAACTAATGGTGCAAGAACACTGTTAAGGCTACTTATCTTGCTACAAGAAGATTTTTATCTTTAAAGTGCTCCTATTAAGCCACTTTAAAAGTTGCTAAATAACCTTAGTTATCTCCAAAAATAGATTTAATTTAACCTAATTTCTAAATGATTCATAAACAACTCATGCAAAGCAGTTTGAAGAATCAGTCTCTCTAAACCCCTCCTTTCAAGAAGGGTCTGGCTGCAGACATGCACCTGCACATCCGGAAGTAACGTCACTTGCAGTCTATTTTATTTTTACTTTTTAATTGAATCTCTCAACATTTTACAACAACAGAAAAAATAAACTAAATTACAATGCCACTTGCAATCGCCACCTGCACTCTCTGCTACTTGCAATCCACACAAATGGTGCGTACTGCCAATAGAGACAAGACGCTGTGGTCGTTAAACGATTAAAACTAATTCAATAGCTTAACGTACAGGGTCCTGCAAGTCATCTGTAGGAGATAAAAACAAGACCCACAAATCCGTGTGGCAAAATGGACTAAGATGATACAGACAAAATTCAATATAAACCTTACTGTTGTCAAACGATATACCAGCAGATATGAACGCGCCATAAGAAAGGCATTAGGTGATATTAAAAAGACCAACTCTGTTTAGGCAAGCAGACGTGCCCAGAACGCAGTGCGTTAAATAGACATTTTCCTCCCGTAGAAAACCAATATAAACAAAAGACAATGATATAAAAGAGCTGTAGAGATTGTTCTTTATGGGAAAACGCGAATGTACGCGGCGTTGCGTTTATTCTGGGCTCACCTGCTTGTGTGTAGTTGTTTTAATAATAAATAGAAGCATATTGAGTTTAGTCTTTATCATCTTAATCCATTATGCCACATTATGCCACGTTTTGCGAAGGAAAACACTAGGTAGCCTACATATACATTATATTAATAATCTGTATATTGAATTTGATCTTATAATTGCATCTTAATACATTGAGCCATATTAAGTGTCAATGGTTGTCTACGGGAGGAAAATGCTTAACGAGAGACTTCATATTCTCTCGGTCATATTGTCTTCATATTCATATTCGTTCATATTCTGCTGTTCTGTGGCCACGGATTTGTGGGTCTTGTTTTTATCTCCTACAGATGACTTGCAAGACCCTGTATGTTATGCTAAATTAGTTTAAATCGTTTAACCACCACAGCGTCTTGTCCCCACTGGCAATATTGCATGATTTGTGTGAAGGATAGCAAGTTAGCAGGGTTGTTACACAACATAACATACACAACCACAGATTTTGAACGATCGCTAGAAAATACAATCTTCGTAGATTAATCTTTTGGAAGTGAATATACAACAAATTTACTTTCACAGCGTTAGATACAGCGTCTTCTCGACATGACGTAAACCACATGGGAATTTTACTGTGTTTGTGGGCGGGCAAGTTGTTTGTGACGTATGGCCGTAACAGAATAAGATTCAAATTCCTTACGACTCATTCAGGCGATTGTGAGCCGACTCTTTTTTTTAATATTTATCTTTATTTATGGTGCACTGTCGGCGTCACAACTTTGCAGATAGTTTATGTTCACATACAGCTACATGACACACTGCATGAAAGGTCATATTTGAAAAGGCATAATAGGAGCACTTTAAGGTTTTTTTTTTAATAATAAAAAAAACAGTGCAAGTCTTACTTTGTGATTTATACAATAAGACAACATAAGCATAAAAGAAGGTATGACATTTTTTTGTATGTTTATATGTTTTTATTTTACTGTATCTGAAAAATGAGTTTAATTTGTATCTCTAGTGTATTTGTCTTATTGTGCCTCTTTTTCAAAAATGATACATTTTATATTATTTATTTATAATTATATATAAATGAAAAACTATATTATAATAATAATTATATAATAATAAGTAAAAGTACAAGTATGTTAATAAGTACTCCTTTTTCCATACTGTTAAAGGGATAGTTCCCCCAAAAAAGAAAATTTATTCAAGTTTTCCCAAATTCAATCCTTGATTCTAATTTATCATAAGCTTTGATTTGGTCTAAAGAATTAATGATTATTTTAGTTTGAAGACTAAAATAGCTACCAAAATAAATGTTGAATTTGGACTTATTGGACTGTTTTATAAAATCAGTATCGCATTTGCAATCGTAGCATTTGGAGAAAAAACTGTACGGTTTGTGTGACATTAACTACATCAGAATGTATAAATATAAAAGCCATAGGGGGCGCCTATATTTGCCTCCTTATATCATTCTAAATGTATTTTAATAGAATAAATCATGCAGTAAAAGCATGAACTCTAAATGTGCACGTGCAGTAGTCCTACATCTCAAAGTGGTGCAATATATATATTCCCCCCGCAGACCCAGACAGGAATTGTGCCGTCGTACTGTCATTTCCCTCCTGCCCGGCTGGATGTCTGTGCACGCCTCCGCACACCCCTAATTAAAAAAAAAAAAAAAACACCTTTCTCGTTCCCACTAACAGAACACTGTTTAGTCTACTTATGTGGATTACTAAAAGATGTTTATCATTTAGGTTTTTTTTTTTTTTTTTTTTCAGAAAAACCAAAAGGGCATGTTTGGAGACCACCAGAGACATCAGCAGGCAACAATGACCTAATCAGCTGAGAAAAACAACAGGAGTTGATGACAGACAAATCATAAAAGCTGTGAAAATGAACCCTAAAATACATGTCTGTAAAATCATCAACAACCTCCAGAAAGCAGGGGTGATGCTCTGGCAATCTACTGTCCACAGGGGACTTTGATACAAGATGCAAACCAGGGTTCCCATGTACACCAGATTCAAGGACTTTCAAGAACTTTTTAAAGCACCATTTATTTTATATCAAGCACCTATCAAACTCACACGCCAGCATATGTAGCGTCATGAAAGTCTTCTTACAGTATTTAACATTCCACTTCCACTTAACATTTACATTAAACATTTCAGAGTAACGAGGTTTTTAATGTGTAGTTTTCATAAATTTAGACCATTCTGAGCAATCGTGTTCAAATGAATTTTGAATTTCTCAAATACTGATAAAAATGTATATTTTTTGCATCAAACTGTTTTTCGGTTTTTTTGCTGTAATTCTTGTAAAAGATTTAAATTTGAAAGCATTTCTCAATTTTTAAATTAATAAAAAGAAATTTTGTTTTCACCTTCGTAATGGCATTTTTCTAGCTTTATTAAAAGTATGTCATCTTTTGTCAAATTCCAAAAAATATATTTGAAGAGTTCAGATGCAAAAGCCTCTAAATCCATCTGACGTGTTTCTTTAAAATGAGCATTTCTTTCTGGCTACTTTGTATAGGTTTCTATGTAAGTACTGGTACTTCTGATTGAGCTGAGGCTGGAATTTAGTGAGTTTGAAGTAAAAGTATTTGATGGACGTATAATATGTGTCAAGAGCATTCGCTCAGTATCATTATCTCATTTTTGACCGAGATGGCTTTTAGCTGGTTTTGCATCTGAACTCCTCATTTATAAGCTTTTTTAAAAGTTTAAAACAACCGAATAAAAACAAGTAGAATAAGAATAAGTTATCAATCAAATGAAATCAGTATAAAAAAAAATTGTACTAAAGAGGTGGCACAGAACACAAAAGTGGCTTGTAGGTGCATTTTCAGATGGTTTAATGAGGCTCAGCAGTCACATGAGTGCAATGATATTCATAACTTTATGTTGAGGTTAATGTTTTATATGTACTATTTTGAATAGAGAAATATTAAATGATTTAAATCAAGTCACTGATTTTATCACTGAATCATTCATTGAATTGATTCGTTCGAACGGTTGATTCATTCAGGAACAAAGCAAGTGACTGTCTTTATGAATGGGTAATTGAATCAGACACATTAAAAAAAATGTCCATTCATGCATAAATGAAACAACACTGTGTTTGAATTGAGATGTGCAGCAGCTCAGCTGTTACCTTCTTTGAAACAATTTGTTGAAGTATAAACCTACAATTGTTTTCAAGTACTTTCCAGGCCTTGAATCCACGTGTCTGATATTCAATTACTTGCAAGTACTTTCAAGAAGCGTGGGAACCCTGACAAACCTCTGACCAGCACCAAAAACAAAAAAGAACAGAAACGAGACAAAGATTAACCTTTATCTAAGTGACAGAAAATCAAAAGAGTTGAGAAAAAAGGAAACTGCAAATGATCCTAAGCATACAACCTCATCTGTAAAGCATGGTGGAGGTGGTGTCATGGCAAAGGCACGCATATCTGTCTCTGGAAGAGGCTCTCTCAATTTCCATAGTGACTTAATGTATAATGACAGCAGCAGAATAAATTTGGAAGGGTACAAAACCATATTGGCTACCAGTATTTAAGAAAATGCTACCAGACTCGTCAGAAAGCGCTTCAAGTTGCATCAGGACAGTGACCCAAAACCCCCTGCCAGTTCAGTTTATCTCAAGATTTAAATCTGATTGAACATGAATTTCACCAGCTGAGGAGAAAACTAAAGGCAGAAACTCCCCAAAATAAGCAACATTTGGAACTGGCTGCAACAGAGGCGGAGACCAAAAATCTGGTGATGTCTATGGGTCGCAGACCCACTGCTCTGATTGCACACAAGGGATCTGCAACAAAATAACGGCTTTCAGTCTTCACATCTGCCTGAAGTTCATCAAACAGTGGGAACTCTAAAAGGTCCTTTTTATTTGGTAAATCACATAGACAAAAATGTCTATGTGACCCTGGACCACAAAACCAGTCTTAAGTCACTGGGGTGTATTTGTAGCAACAGGCAAAAATACATTTGTATGGGTCAAAGTTATTCATTTTGCTTTTATGCCAAAAAACATTAGGAAATTAAGTAAAGATCATGTTCCATGAAGATATTTAGTAAAATTCCTACTGTAAATATATCAAAACTTCATTTTTGATTAGTAATATGCATTAATAAGAGCTTAATTTGGACAAATTTAAAGGTGATTTTCTCAGTATTTAGATTTTTTTTTGCACCCGCAGTATAATCTTTCTGTTTACTTTTACTTTCCAACTGCTGTGACAGCAGACTTCGATCCAAACCACGATCATGTGAGCATCACAGTCAGCAAAACTGATAAAATGCAAACACTGACTGAAATATAAATCACTTCAGATAAAAGCACTTGACACCTGCTCTAACTAGTATAAACACCACCTCTGACCAAACAAAAAAAACAAAAAAAAACACAGACCATACCTTATGCCACTTTTTCATTCAAATGCATCAACAATGTCAGTGTGCAGCCACTTTCTGTTTCTCTTGTCTCTTCACTTTCCAAATATTTACACTTATTTGTTTACACTTTTTCATTTTAAACTGGACTAAAACATGCCAGCCCAGGATAGAGACTGTCATCTATTAATATTAATATTAGTAATATTTCTTAAATATATACACATATGTGTATGTGTGTAAATATACACAGTACACACACATTACATAAGCACAGACTTTATTCTGGATGCGATTAATACCTATTTGGTGAGTGAATAATCTGGATTCGCTACTGTTGTGTTGTGTTTTGTATCCTCACCAGCACTACAGCATGGTATGCTTGTCGTAACTCGTCAATCGTCACATCTTTACCCACATTCACATTGCCATGGAAGTTGCATCGCTCATGGTGGGCCGTCTGAGTGAAGGTGTTAATGACATTCTGGAAAATTAAAATGAGGAATTAAAAAACTCGCATTAGTTCACAAGCATATGTTTACAGCAAAAAGAAAGAAAAGGCTAATACATTATACCTAAACATGCTTAAGCTTGAGGAAAACTAGAGTAGTAGTGGAGTAGTAGAGAGCGTTTTTTAATCAAGTCTGCTGCCCGTGTTCTCACAATGCTTATCACACGTACGTCATCTAAACATCTGAAGGATTGTACCGACATAGTCGCAACATCCTGTAACTTTAGACATGAACAATCCTTCCTGTTCTACTAGCAGTAACCAAGCACTGAATATTACAAACAAAGGAAATGGATGAACGTTATTGTTTCCCCTAACAGCTTTTAAAGGTCAAGTCATATCTGTGCGTCGTCACCAAATGCCATAGGTCAAACAGATAGCCCTAATCTTACTAATAAGTTTATTTATACTACACGAAAGGGTGATAAGAAGGTATTATAATGTTAAATCAGCTTGAAGTCGAAACTGCATTTGTAAATTACATGCACCACATAGTATATTACAGCTAAAGTCAAAGGTTTACATACACCTTGCAGAGTCAGCAAAATGTTAATTATTTTACCAAAATAAGAGGGATCATTTAAAATGCATGTTGTTTTTTATTTAGTACTGACCTGAATATTTCACATTTACACATCTACAAGAGAAAATAGTTGAATTTATAAAAAATGACCCCGTTTAAAAGTACATAAGGTTGATTCGTAATACTGCGTTGTTGCCTGAATGATCCACAGCTGTGTTTTTTTGTTTAGTGATAGTTGTTCATGAGTCCCTTGTTTATCCTGATCAGTTAAACTGCCCGCTGTTCTTCAAAAAAAATCAGTCAGGTCCCACAAATTCTGTGGCTTTTCAGCATTTTTGTGTATCTGAACCCTTTCCAACGATGACTGTATCCATCTTTTCACACTGAGGACAACTAAGCGGCACATATGCAACTATTACAGAAGGTTGAAATGCTCACTGATGCTACGGAAGAAAACATGATGCATTAAGAGCCATGGGGTAAAAACATTTGGAATTTGAAGATCAGGGTAAATGTAACTTATTAAGTATCTACTGTAGCTTCTGAAGGGCAGTACTAAATTAAAAAAACATGATATTTTGGCAAAAAAAAAAAAAGTACACATCTTTGTTCTGTTCAAAAGTTTTCACCCCTGGCTCTTAACGCATAGTGTTTTGTTTTTTGTTTGTTTGTTTTTTCCTTCTGGAGCATCAGCGAGTGTTTGAACCTTATGTAATCGTTACATACGAGTCCCTCGGTGTGAAAAGATGGATCTCAAAATCATACAGTCATTATTGGAAAGGGTTCAAATACACAAAAATGCTAAAAACTCACATAATTTGGAAAAACAAAGCGCAATCAGATAACAACACAGTTTTAAGAATCAAGTGTATGTAAACTTTCAAACAGGGTAATTTTTATAAATTCAACTATTATTTTCTCTTGTGGACTATATGTAAATATATTTTATGTGAAATATCTTATTCAGGTCAGTACTTAAAAAAAAAAAACATGCATTTTGTATGACTCCCCTTATTTTGGTAAAATAATTAACATTTTGCAGATTGCAAGCTTTTGACTTCAACTGTATATGCATTACATTACACCACATGCATTTTTATTGCAATACTGTTTCAATATATGAAAAGTGGCATGTGAATATTTTTATAACCGTGGATAAATATTTATAAACAGCTGAATGATAGTTTTTAACTCATTCACTGAAGTAGAAATAAATAAATCAAGCAAGCTCAGTTTTGGCTTTTGAGGATTACATCAAAGATTTCTCATAATGACATAATGTTCTCATAAGAGGAAATCACAAGACAAAAAAGGATCATGAACTAAAATCCACAGTCTTCAGCAAATTCAATGACACAATATTACACTTTCTGTTCCTAATCTTTGTGTTCACACCATTTTTGATGTAAACTGCACTGTTTAACCAGCTCTGGTGAGGGAAAAAATATTGATCTTCTGTTTATTATATTTAAAAACTGTTGCTGACACTGGAATAACACAGAAAACCCTAATTCTACTACCTTATTGCTCGGCTCTGGAAAAACTCAGATAGGAAAACTTTAATTACTTTAAAGATTTTTTTGTAGGAATCTGATCCAAACAATTACTTTTAAAAGTAATTACAATATTGCATTACTGTTACATTACAAAAAAAGTAACTTAGTTACTTTTTATGGAAAGTAATGCGTTATATTATTTTGCAAACTTTTTTCTCGCCAGGGCTTGAATTATTTTAAATTAAAAAGTAATGTGTTACTTCACTAGTTACTAGTTACCAACACCGTTTACAACTTATTATTATTAATATACCAATATCCGACATATGCTTGCAAGCATAAAAAGCGTTTTTTTCCCTGGTTAATTTGAATAATATTGATCAGCATTATTCTTAAATCCACTTTACATCTATAATCTGATATGTGGTTTAGTAAACAGTATATTTATTTAGAAAAAACAGAGCTTGGTTTGTTTTTGGGGATTTGATTAATAAAGTAGTCTCTGCATGACACATGAAATCATGACATATAAGCGAGACTTGAAGTGATGTAAAACCATAGTAAACAGGGTTATTTTTATTTCGAAGTCACTAAACAAAGGCCTGACCTTGACCTCTGGATGATCGGGTGCGACCCCAAACCGTACCAGTCCAAACGGCACCGGCAGCCTCTCATAAATGTCTACGGATGCATCCTGCTGAGCCTGTAGAGGATACAATGAAATAAACCATCTAAAAAAATAGCAACTGAATGATGAGACTGATGAGTTTGTCTGTATCCCACATACACAGAACTAAAAAAAACAGCATTCAAACCCTCAGAGGGCTTGCCATTTCTGGAAAGCACTTGTGATTAGACCAGCTGTTCCTCTTTCATACTTCAGTGGTTTGACTAAAAGCCTTCAAGTACCAGAACATTTTGTCCATCTCAACACCACCAGTATGGTTACTGTCTGTGTAGGTGTGGGGTAAAAATAAACCTCAGTGACACCGGCTGTAATTTACCTGGATGGTTTTCAAAGAAAATACCTTTCGAGCTCACTGTCACGCAAAGTCTCAAGAAGCAAATAGGTTCATATGCAATCAGTAAAGCGTGTCAACCTAAAAGAACCAAATCAGATAATGTGAGATCTTTCCTGAGAAAGTGTTTATGTGGGCCGGTGGACAAACCTTCAGAAGTTGTTGTGCTGTGTAAAAACCTGCAGGCCCTCCACCTACAATACACACTTTTGGACCGGATGTGGAAGACAACCCACGCACACCTGTCAACGTGACAAAAACATCATTCAGTACATGACACGTTATTATATGACATAAAACAACATGGACTGATTGAGCAATCGCTGTACACCACACACAGTAAAACTGTCAACATACTGTGGGCGTGATTTTTATCATAAAGCTGTCTATTTACGCAACCGTCCAAAAATATATAACAACTGTCTGTCTGTGTATCTATCCATCTACCTATCCATTCATCCATCCATCTGTCTATTATCTATCCATCTGTCTATCTACCTATCCATCCATCCATCCGTCTATTATCCATCTACCTACCTACCTGTCTTTCTGTGCGTCTGTCCATCCATCCTTCCATCCATCCATCCTTCCATCTGCCTATCCCCCTATCCCCCACACACCTATCCCCTATACCTAACACACACATATGTCTGGTTTATTATCCTTGTGGGGACTCTCCATAGGCGCAATGGTTCTTATACTGTCCACACTGTATTTTCAATCCCCTTACCCTCACCCTACACCTACAGAAAACTCAAACAAAAAAACTTATTCTGTATGATTTATAAGCTTGTTTCCCCATGGGAACCTCAATTTAGATCCCCCCGGTGACATGAGTTCCCAGGAGTCTTTGTGTATTCAGGTTTAGATCCCCACCAAGATATAAAAACAAGACCAAACACACACACACACAAATGCATATCATGTCTGGTAGAGACTGAAAATCTGTAACGAGTGATGAAATTGTTTTGAAGGATGTGAAAGTCTCTGCTAAGGGCCAGCAGATGTTTAGCTTCATGTCTGGAAAAAAAAAATGTGGGAGGGTGTCTAGAAAAGTTCCAGGACTTTTTTTAACGTTGGTCTGGCGAGATTGAGCAGGATTTCCTCTGAACTTTGGCAGTGGCATACAAAGTTCATTAACAAATAAAAGACATTCTATAAGGATAATGATCAGTCTGGATTGTGAGATATAAATTCGAAATAGTGAGAAACAGAATAGAGAGTTTATATTTAGCAATTCCGACTTTATTTCTCACAATAGTGAGTTTACTTCCTACAACTCTATAAAAAAAAAAAAAAAAAGTCAGAATTATGAGAAAAATACTTTTTTCTCGCAACTGCAAATTTATATCTCGCAATTCTGACTTTTTTTTCCCATCATTTAATTTTTTTCTCAGAATTGTGAGATATAAACTCCCATTTTTTCTCTAAATTGGACTTTATAATTTGGAATTTCAAGTTTATACCTCATAATTCTGAGGGGAAAAAATCTGAATTGCAAGATATAAATTCGCAATTGAGAGAAACAAGTCAGAATTGTCAGAAAACATGCCAGAATTGCGAGAAAAACAGAACAGTAAGTTTATATTTCGCAATTCCGACTTTTTCAGAATACTGAGATATAAACTCACATTTTTTTTTTAATCTAAATTGGATTTAATACCTTGCAATTTTATGTTTATACCTCAGTTTTGAATTGTGAGATATAAATTTGTAATTGTGAGAAACAAGTCTGAATTGCGAGGGGAAAAAAAAGCCAGAATTGCGAAAAAAAAACAGAATAGTGAGTTTATATTTTGCAGTTCTCACTTTATTTCTTGCAATTGCTAGTTTATATACTGCAACTCTTTAAAAAAAAGTCAGAATTATGAGAAAAGGTCAAGATATAAAAGATACCAAAATATAAACTCACAATTGTTTTTCCTCTAATTCTTGCAATTCTGAGAAAAAAGTCAGAATTATAAAAAAAAAAAATTAAGAATTGTGAAAAAAAAGTCGGAACTGTGAGTTTATATTCAGCAATTCTTAATACCTTGCAATTTCAAGTTTATACCTCACAATTCTGAATTGAAAGATATAAATTCGCATTTGTGAGAAACAAGAATAGTGAGTTTATATTTCATAATTCCGACTTTATTTCTCACAAAAAAAGTCAGAATTAGGAGAAAAGGTCAGATTTGCGAGAAAAAAAGTCAGAATAGTGAGTTTATATTTCGCAATTTCCTACTTTATTTCTCACAATAGTGAGTTTATATCATGCAACTCTGAAAAAAAGTCAGAATTATGAGGAAAAGTCAGAATTGCAAGAAAAAAGTTAGCAATTCTGAGAAAAAAAGTTAAAATTATACAAAAAGCACTAATACAACCAAATTCTGCTACTAATTTATAGTGTTTTTTGTCTGTTTGATTATGTCATCTTTACCACACATCTCTGCCATATGTACATCAAGCTACTACTACATATATTGTAAAAATGTCAATTTGGTTATATGTATCCACGATATGTATCGTGAAAAGCGCTATACAAATAAATTTGAATTGAAATTGAATTGAAATATTTAGCAATTCTTAATACCTTGCAATTTCAAGTTTATACCTCACAATTCTGAATTGTGAGATACAAATTTGCATTTGTGAGAAACAAGTCTGAATTGTAAGAAAAAAGTCAGAATAGTGAGTTTATATTTTATAATTCCGACTTTATTTCTCACAATAGCGTGTTTATATCCTGCAACTCTGAAAAAAAGTCAGAATTATGAGGAAAAAGTCAGAATTGTTAGCAAAAAGTTAGCAAATGTGAGTTTACACTATGCAAATCTGATTAAAATTTTTTTTTTTTTTACAAAAGATATACAGTAAGCTCACAATTGTGAGGAAAAAATAAAAGTAGAACTGCAATATAAAAAGTCAATTATCATTGACTCATATTTAGTCATAGAAATGGGCTTCCATACTAGTAATAACCAGAGACATGCTGACTTTTTTTTTAAACAATGTGTACATCAATCAGTACAACATATTCTTTGAACTGTAATTAAGCATTTACATTTTTAGTACACTGTGCATGTCTCTGTGTAAATGAATCACAGACATCATAAAGATGCACCTGCTGCTACAACACCTAATAATACTAATACAGACGGGTAAGGTTCAAGTTGTTCACCCCAAGATGAGAGTTTATCTTGGTAAACTTACCTTCTCTAGTAGCAATACTGATTATTAAGTTTAATACTGTTTTAAAACATGTACATGATAAAAAGACTATTTACTGCAGTAGAATTGAGCGGCACACTTTGTTCATAGGGAAATTCAGATTCTCTCATGACGTCACGACGACAAACAAACAAACAATATTAAGTGTCACATCATAAACTCACCGCCTTCAGCTGACAGACTTCGAGATGCCCGACACAGGCCGTGGATCTTCATCACAGAGCCTCTCACGAGGTTCACCATCGTCATCATCTTCATCAGATATGTAAATGCAGTACAAAAACAACAGTCCAAGTCCAACAATGACTCTGTTATGAAGCCAAAAGCTGCTTATGCTTTGATCCCTCAGCGCGTGTTCTTGGGTCACATTCGTGGGCTTGCATTCATGTATGTGCTCATTTGAACTTCATGCAATAAAGCTGAAATACATCTGTATTAAAGATTTGCATTATGCATTTCTACAGCCTGCTTCAGATTGCACCAATTCTGTTGCACTGGGGTCTTTTAGAGTAAAATAAAAGAGATGTTGAGTGCACAGATAAAGCAGAAAAGAAAATAACATTTTGAAGCGTCCATGGCAACTTATGAACAAGCAGCAAAGCAGAGCTGATCGTATAAATACAATAGCACGCAATTAAATAAAGTATCCCAAATACGGTGCATATAAGAAAATCAGTCGATTAAAAAAAGAACGCGATGCATAAAAACGCAAGAGTGACAATTAGAAAAAACAAGAAGAAGTTTAAAACTGTAAATGAAGTGTCCTTACTTCTGTTCAAGCGTGCATCACTTTAAGTTCTCCGTGATAAACGAATGCTCCGATTAAACGTTCCTCCTTTGCCACTTTCCGCTGTATTTTGTCGAGCTTTTCGTGCATAAATGCACTTTATTCCTCAAAGTTTGCGGTTTCACTGCTCATCCGAGTGATTTTATCAGTTTAGCCTTGACTGAAGGTCTCGGGCTGTGTCCAGATATATTACCCACAGCGTCAAGGCCATGGACTCATTCACATTAGTACCCTATTTGACTGATTCATGGGATTTGTCTGCTTAGCACAGTACAGTTATTCTCGTTTTATGTCCTAAATTTCTGAAAAGTTACTATATGTGCCAACCTGACTGTGTTTGCCTCGTTAGAGAAAAAGTACGGTCAAAGGAAGTGGTTAGTGTGCATAACAGTGACTGTAAAATATGTATTTTAGATATAGAAATAACATGTTTTGAGTTTTATGGTCATTGCGCTACCTTAGGCTGTTTTTCACATGGCCATTGGACTAGTTTTGTCATGCACACCTGGCAACCCTGACTACAGCTATTGCTCAATATGGATCAATGTCCAGGTTTATTAGACTACGTTGACTCTTTATGGTAAAGGCCTAGTGTTGCTGACATTTTCTTATCGCTTTTCCAGTACAGCCACAGCAGATTTAATTATTGCAATTAAAATGTCAGTATTACAACATGCTGTATATTCATTCGTGTGTGTTATTTAATTTACCTGAATACTTGTTTTCTTTTATCTTCTTTATTACTTTTGTTAACTTCAAAGTTCAGTTCTAATATTTCACTTTGAATGCAGTTTCATTAAAGAGTTTGTGAGGTATACCATTAAACATTTTGATATGCACCCCAGACAAGTTTCTTCTCAGGTAAAGTGGGTCATTGTGTTGATATGGTGAAATCTTAATATGAGAATATTCAAAAATCAGAAATTAAAATATGTCAGTGTTTTGGACCCATTTTGCCTGGGTTCACCACTGTTTCAGTTCTTGTTTCTTTATTTGGTCATGTTTCTGTACTTGTAATCTGATTATCAGATTATCAGACAAACATATTTAACAAACCCCAAAACAAGTTAACAAGTTCACTCAATTTGTATGAGAATCTTGATATAAGAATATTCAAAAATCAGAAATTAAAATATGAAATTAAAAACTCAAATATGATTATACCACATGCAACAACAAATAGGCTTTTCTCTCATCCTTTCTGTATTCTGACTAAACAATTCATGCCTCGCATTCCTTTCTGTTCTTTATTTCTTTTCTTCCATGTCCAAACTGAATTTCCTGACTACGTGCTCACGGACTTAAAAGTACATGTTATTATGAGCTACGTTATTTTTAAATGTTTTTGTTTTCTTTAGATCATTTTTAATAATGAGCTAACAACTCAATTAATCACACTCACCAGTGTTTACACTTCCTTAAATTAGCAAGTTGAGTGTTTTACAAACACTGCAAGGCAACATTTCTTTAGAAAATGAGTCACCAAAAATAAACATGTAAGGATTTTCCATCAATCTTTTTTTGGACCTGCATGATGTTCTTCAGTAAATCAAAATAGGAGAAGTTCTGAAGAATGTTGTTTTATGAGCATGCCTGGCAACAGGACGTTTCTAAAATGACCCAACATACTGATCTGAGAGGTTTTTACATCATCTCTACTGTGAATAGGATAAAAATAGGATAAAACAGGATAAACAATTAACTAATAGTTATCGCCTTACTTACCCAGTTGATTGATTACAAGTTTTTATATTACAAGTTTTTCAAAATGTTAGGTTTAAATATGCAAATGAGGCATTATTTAATGAAATATGTGCTAATTTGCATGCATTTCTAGTACAAAAATCTAAACACTGGATGCCAGTTTCAAAATTCTTATTTATTTATTTATTGACGTATTAGAGTTTTTATGTTTTTACAGAGGGAATTTTGGGTATCTCATTTTGTCACTCCATAATTCAGAAAATACTTAGAACAGACAGAAAACAATATATAGTTTTTAGTTTTGTTGTTTAAAATCAAGCAAATTACTCTTGATTGCACTGTGCTCAGTTGGTTTACACTTTCAGAGCATACCAATGGTTTTTAATTAAAATGGCAATTTACTATGGTAAACTGCGCTGTCGTTTCAAACGGCTTTTGTCAGCTTATTGAACTAAGTTACCGAATTAAAATAATTTCCTGTTGTTAGTAGTTAATGTTGGCCAGTAGCCTACTGAGAAAATAAAATCGTATGTTAGCTAGGTTCAACAAGTTCCCTTATGAAAAAGAAGTTTATTCAAGTGTGCTATTAGTATGCTTCTTTTAAACTAAAAATAGGAAAGTATACTTTCAGTCTACTTTTTATGTACTTCTCAGAAATGTGCTTTATATACTTATCAGAAATATACTTAAAATTTCACTTAAGTATACTTGATTTATACTTAGAAAAAGTCTAAATATATTTGAGCTATACTTGTGCTCTGAGAATCTGTTTTCATTGTTATACATGAGAAATGCTATTACACATAATTTCCAAAACACAAGCGAAGAAGAAACTAAAACAGATGCTTCCACACTGTAAAAAATGCAAATACATAATTTCCATTTTACAAAACATTTTGTCTCAAATACTAAAAAAATGCTATTTTCTTCAAACTAATAACCCTTGTCAGACGAAAAAATTACGCAAATGTTGTCCCAACTAGTCAAACACAGTTGTCTGAGCAAAGAATTTCATATTGTTGAAAATTTAAGGCTTTGTAAGTTCCCAGCATGCATTGCAGCATGAATAAATTATCTAGTTACTGTTATAGGATTATTGTTTTGCTGTTTGCTGACTTCATTTAAACTTTTTTGTTGTTGTTTTGTCATTATTGTTAGTTATTTGTTGTACTGTGATGTACAGATCTAATCTTTTTAATATTTGCTGATTGCCATTGTTTTTGAGGTTTGTGTATCTAGTTTTGAGGCCTAAATACTTTCAACCACTTATATCCATTTCCTAGATATCTTAATTTTGTAAAATGCTTTACAGACAAAGACAATGTTGTCTATGTTATTCATAATGTTTCAGATATTCATACAACAAAATATATACAAATTAATACCTAAATAGAGACATAGTAGTATACTTAAAGTATGATTTAAAGTTCACTTAAAGAAGATTTATGAGTATACTTACAGTATAAAACTACTAATCTTGTAGTTTACTGAGACTATACTTCAAAGTATACTAAAATGCATAAAAAAGTATTTAATTAGTAAACTATCAGTATACCTATTAGTTCACTTTTAGTATACTTGCAGTACAAAACTGAAAACATAGATGTAAACTATAGTTGTGTACTCAAAGTTCACTACTGTTTTACTTAAAGTAGACTTAAATGTAGACTTTTATATACTAGAAAGTGGGCCAATTTAGTCCCAAGGAGTATTAAAGTAGTACACTGAAAAGTATGCTACTAGTATGCTAATATTTGTATACTTACTACATAAAGTATACTTAAAATATACTTGAACTTTACTTAAGTATACTTAATAAAATAAGCTTGAAGTATACTTCGTTTTGGTAAGGGTTAGCTAACTGTTATCTGCCTTTCTAGTTTTAGAATTTGTTTGTTATCATTATTCATGGAATTTAAGATTTACTGCATGTTTGTGTTTTAAAGGCAACTGCAATGAAGCATCAAGAAAGAGCATGCCACATCTATGTGAGATTTTCCTTTTAAAAGTGTGTGTGCCATTTCTGCTTCTTGTTTCTCAGACGTTACTGTCCCTAACAAAGTGGATGGTGAACAAAGGTGGTGGCCACGGTTTGGAGCAGCACCTGGTTTTTGGAGATTTGCAGATGGCTATGTATTCTTTGGCTGCATGTCTTTATCTCCATTATGTTTCTGTTGTCTGTAGATTCTTTGATCTCTGGATAAATCCAGAGGATACAACATAATGCACTGCAAAACTAAAAAACTTCAAATACAGTTTGCTACTGCAAATCTTAATTACACTGGCAACAGTGTTGAAACCCTTTGAAATGTCAAATGTCAGTGTCAGTGTGGTTTTGCCCGTTTCAGTTCCTGTTTCTTTATTTGGTCATGTTCCTGTTCTTGTTCCTGTTTAGTTTAATTGATAAATCTGATTATCAGACGAACATATTTAACAAACCAAAAAACAAGTTCACTCAATTTGTATGAAACTCAGAACAACTGATAAAACATGTTGTTTTGATATTCTGATCTTAATATGAGAATATTCAGAAATCAGAAATTAAAATATGTCAGTGTTTTGGACCCATTTTGCCTGGCTTTGCCTCTGTTTCAGTTCCTGTTTCTTTTTTTTTGTAAAAAAATACCTGGAACATATATGTATACTTCCTGTTTCTTTATTTGGTCATGTTCCTGTCCTTGTTCCTCTTTAGTTTCAGTAATCCCTAATCCTAAAAAGTATGATGAAATTTATGCTGCCTCTTCGTTAACAAGACAAGACGGGACGAGAATGTTATTTGAGGACTACCGGACACTGGACATCCCACAGGCTTACTGTCCTCTTTCAAAATGTGCATCTCTGTCATTAGATTGCAACTGGTTAAGGGGCGCATCTGTTCTCACTGCTCAAATACAGACACAGTAGTCCAAATCGTGTTGAGTATCTCACATAAATACAGTCTTATCTAGTGAAATGATCAGTTATTTTCATTTAAAAATACAATTCAAATACTTTTTAATCTCAAATGCTCATCTTGTCTTGCTCTCCCTGAACTCTGTGTATTCTAGTTCAAGGGGGTATGTCGAAAAACTCCAAACGTATTTTCTCCTTCAACTTCAAAAATCATTTCAAAATCATCCTACATCGCTGCAGAAGTACTGACCCAGTGTTTGCAAAGTGAACATGCAAAGAAGATCAAACACCCTTTACAAAAATGGCAAAACAGCGATATAGGACGATTTGAGAGGGAGAACATGAGATGGGAGTTTTTTGACATACACTAACTGAGATGAACCGGAAAAAAAACTGGCAGAGTAATACAAGACGAGCGTTTGACATTAAAAAGTATGTAAATTTAATTATTTTTATGAAAATAACCGATCGTTTTGCTAGATAAGACCCTTCTTCCTCAGCTGGGATCGTTTACAAAAGCATGTGGGATCGTTTGAAGTCACATTTAAACTGCATTTCGGAAGTTCAAACCTGGGGTACCATATCAGTCCATTATATGGAGAAAATTGCTGAAATGTTTTCCTCAAAAAACATAATTTCTTTACGACTGAAGAAAGAAAGACATGAACATCTTGGATGACAAGGGGGTGAGTATATTATATGTAAATCTTTGTTCTGGAAGTGGACTTCTTCACTATAAGTGACCGTAAACAGGTGGGTGAAAACTGAATGTGTCAGTATTACATGCATGCCTTCCATCTTAAAGGGGTCATCGGATGCTAAGTTCACTTTTACATGTTGTTTGAACATTAATGTGAGTTGGCAGTGTATGTACAAATCTACCCTATAATGATAAAAATCCATGCAGTGGTTTTTAATTAATCTGTAAAAATAATATCCCCTTTTTCAAATCGTGCCGTTCTCAGATGCCTGTCGTTGTGGAGTCACACCAACAGAGGCCACTCCCACAAATAGTTGATTGACATGAGCGTCTTACTTCAGATCAGCTGTAACAGTCCAACCTCTATGTTTTGATGACGGAGCAGGGATGTAAGTTAGACAAGAATTGAGCGATTGAGTTGTTTTGTTGCTGGATGTAATAATGAATTGCTGCATCTGAGGCATTGCAGAGCTGATTTTGGCAAGGTAAAAAGGGTGTTGTCTTACACTACTATTGAGAATTTTTAACCAAAGTATATTATAGACTTTTCATTAAGACCCTAAAGAATCATATCAACTTGTGGAAAATGGACATCCGATGACCCCTTTAAAGGGACAGCATTCCTATTTAAATACCTATCTGTCATTAATGTTAACCAACAAAAGATGTTAAATACATCAGGGGTGTCAAACTCAGTTCCTGGATTGCCACAGCCCTGCACAGTTTAGATTCAACCCTATTTAAACACACCTGATTCAGCTAATCAAGTCATTCAGGCTTGTTTGACAACTACATGGTTTGTGTGTTAGAGCAGGGTTGGAACTAAACTCTGCAGGGCTGCAGGCCTCCAGGACCGGAGTTCGACACCCCTGGCCTACGTGTTAATTAAACTTACTGTATCTGAAAAATGAGTTGAATTTGTATCTGTATCTTGCTTCTGTGCTTCTTTTATAAAAATTATAAATTATATATATATATATATATATATATATAGGCATATATGTATAAATGAACAGCTATGATTTTTTAAGTACTCCTTTTTACATACTGTTAAAGGAATAGTTCACCCAAAAATAAAAATTGTTATCATTTATTCAAGTTCTCCCAAATTCAATCCTTGACTCAAATTTATTATAAGCTTTAATTTGGTCTTAAAGAATTAATGATTACTTTTGTTTAAAGACTAAAATAGCTACCAAAATAATTGTTGGTAACTGCAGTTTGACAAAAATGCAATGACTTTTCATCTACTAAAACTAGATTAAAACTATGAAAGACTCAAATTACTAAAATATGACATTAAGCATTTTAGTATAATATTAAGCATAATATTAAGCATTTTAGTCTCAAGATAAAGACTAAGACTAAATCAAAAATGCCTGTCAAAATTAACACTGTGCTCAAACTCCTATTGTAGATTTTCCCTTGTGTTTTCATTTATTACAGTTTTTCTCGATTGCTAAAACACTATAACCAGTCTTTTAAACTAAAATTTCAAAACCATAATGCCATTTTTCAAAAAGCACACCCATTTCCCTGAACTATAAACACTATTCCCCTGTTTTAACACATGAGTCAGATTTGGTGAACTGTTACTGCAAAACTCTACACACAAATCCCTACATTTCTCAGTGCTTACACCATGTGATCATTTAGAAAGCACTAGCATTCAATATTGTTCACTCGAGTCTGCAAAGTTTGAGCTCAATTAGCACACAATTACCCAAGTGGAAACACTAGGAGTCAAAATCTATCACACACCAATCAGAACCTTCGATGGAGATAAAAGTGCCAAAGTCAGCTTAGTTTGGTGCATTTCTCAGATCAGAAATGAAATTCTCAAAACTACTTGTTCAACCTCCACATCATCTAGTCACTTGTGCACATTGTGCAATTTTTTTTTAACAAGTTGCGTTTGCTTTGGTATATTCATGCAGCTGATTATGCAACTGATTTGTCTACGGTTTTCTTACATTATCAGTTCCTATTGTCATGTTGCTATAGTCTTTCCCCTCAAAACATCAAGTCATTAGCTCATTGTATATGTCTTTGCAGTAAATGCTACATTTTTGATCTAGCTGTCAAGCATATTCTACACATTTCTATTAGACTTTTTGTAAATTTGCCATGAATTGTTCAAGTGAATACTGACTTTCACTAATGTAGAGACTACAGATCAACCGATGATAAAGCAGTTTTCTGTAATAGCTCAAAGGTACATCTCAACATCTCATGAACCTTCAGTTGAGAAGCATATATAGACAGAGGACAACACAAGAGTTACAAATTCTGGACTTTCTAATTTATATTTCGGCCTTTGCCCATATTTCTCTTTTCTATTTCACAATGACTTCGTAATGTATTTATATTTTATTTCATTTTTTTATGTTGATTTTTTTTTTTGTCAGACCACTAGTAAAAGTGTAACTGTGTATCCTATCTGGTCTTTTTCAATCAATATCCCGCATACAGTAATATGCAATTTCGAAGACAAAGAATAGGAGGTGAAAGAGGAAGAGGAGGAGAAGAAGGAGGAGGACGACGACAACAACATGGAAGAGAAATAGGAAGGGCAAGGGCAAGAAAACAAGCAGTCTTCTATATTTTAGCTGATGCGTGCCAGGGTTATAACCAATTAGAGTGTGATGTT